>NW_017275965.1:4080160-4115145 GCF_001594065.2 Cyphomyrmex costatus | reverse complement strand
TTTTACTATTATTTAATTTATTTTTTAATTTTTTTTAAACACAATTTTGTAATTCTAAAACCTGTAAAATATGCAGCAAATTGAAATATTTGTATGTCCTATGTATTACATAGAAGATAGAAGTGTAAAATAATTACTGAATCATAACGGCCGAATGTCTAAGGGCTTTCAAGTCTTATTGATAAGCGCTATAAATAGCATGTATCCAATCGAACCGTATTCAATCGTGTGCAAAGTAACGACAAAAGTAACTGTAAATTTCGTTACCGTTACCCAAAAAATGTAACTCGTTACCGTTACAGTTACCAAAAAAAGAAAGTAACGCAGTTACCAGTAAAGTTACCAAAAAAGTAACTTGTAACTGTAACTTCGTTACAAGTAACGAGTTACTTCCATTCCCTGATAATAAGCAAATCAAATTTGTTTTAACTTAATATTCTCGACTGAAGTATTAAACTTATTAGTTTCAGAGAATATATTTTAAATAAATTTAGTACTTGTAATAAACTTACGATAGATTTGTGGATGTATGCATGAATTTTTTGAATACATGGAACAAGTAGTTATTACTTGAGTATATATATTACAGTATGTATTTTTCTGTGTGCGATAAATGAATTGAAAAGATAATATATACGCAACGGAGCAGAACTGCACCGTATGAACAGACAGGGCTAGAGAATAAATTCACGGTTAACGGTTCGATAGCGATCGCGTGGGTGTAACGCTCTAACGAGTCGTGTCATTCCCAGATGATAAAGTCCATACGGGCGGGAGACAGCGGCACGTCGACCTTCGTGCCGATCTCGTCGCGAATTAACGACATTCCCGGCTAGCCTATGTCACACTGCGAGGAGACCTATGACCAACGGCGGTGGCCGGCGAATCGTTTCTCCGAACCGAATGCGCGAATCATGACGCATAAATTGCCGTGATTGTCCGCGCATGGCCGAGTCGGAACAAAAGGAGAGAAATTGCGACCAGGAACTTCATTTGCGTCAGACCAATTTGTACCGAGTACTCCGACGTGCGTCGTAAATCATCGTCAACGGACGTCGCCCGACAGTACCTGTGTTTTCCGAATCAATTCTTAAGAGAACAAAAAATTAAGTGGATTCATGAAGAATATATTGATACACAAATGCAAGAAATTAATTGCTGTAAAATTTATAATAGAATGCAACTCTAAAGTAGGTAATACAAATTTGCAATTGATAGAATCGGAGAGAGATTATTGAAAATAATTAGTTGAATCTGGATAGTAATAGTCGTAATAGAGAACATAAATTATGACAAACGACTCTTCTCACGTTGCTTTGACCAAAATACAATCTAGAAATAATTAATAGAGGTACATCGCTTTTGCACAAATTTAATGAAAATGGCTTGATCGATTTTCGATTTGACCGCATCAATAATTCAAATTGCTACAGTAGCTTGGAGTACTATCGGCACGTCACGATCGGGTCAGACCCGGACAGTATTTCAACGCGCTTCTCAATATAGTACTCGCCAATTTCGGAATAACGACGAGAATAAGCTATCGAGCAATCGCCTCGCGGGGAATTTCGTACACAGAACAGCGGAAAGTGGGACGTTTGTAGTTGGGGAAAATCCTATAATATAAAGTTATAACAAGTTATCTTGTACGCGCGAAGATCAGGAATTTCATCTCACGACCTGTGGCGAGCAAACGATGGGAAGCATTACCGTTGAGAATTGGACGCGCGCCATTGATGGACACACGCGAGCTGACTAATCGAATATGCACTTCGTAGGCTTATTCCGGCTCTTCGAGGAAACCTCTTTCGCAAGCTCCCGCATACCTTTCCGCCCGCGGCAGTTTATTTCCGTTGTATAATTCGTGAAAATAAATATTTCTCCAGAACGCAAAAGTTCTCGAGCGCGAAAATCCGCTCGCGAGCGGAATAAATCTATCCAAACTCATCACATCGTGACTCATAACGCTTATGAAACCAGAAAATTCAAAATGACTCCGCGTGAAACCTAAAAGCCAAAATGCGATTAATTAACGAGCGAAATGAACATCTGCGAGGTGTCGCATCCATCCACAATATGATGCAATGAATAATTTCTCGCGCTGTATAACTCAGAGCATTCTAAAAGAAGATTTATATCTGTATATTCCTTGAGCGTATTTCGGAAAATATCATACGATATGCACATATATATAATTATTTGAAGATATACTTATTTAGATAAGTAAAATGTATCCTCTTTAAAGAATTATTTAATTTCTATTATTAATTATGTATAATTCTTGAAGTTACTTTAATCTTTTACGAAGAAATTTCCAAAATATAAAATTAGCGACTACCGATAATTTTACGATAAATAAAAACAATTATTAAACTGGAAAAAGAGTCTGATTGCATTAATTGGAATTTGGGTATAAATGGACAAATCACAATTTTATAGTTGAATTTATTACAATTTTAGTTGAGATAACCAGAATTCTCTAATTGAAATGATCAGAATCTTCTGAGTCGTTCATTTTCGACCAGAAAATTTTCTCAATATAAAACAATTATGTCCACGTGTTTGCATCGCATTTTTATTACGGATCAATAGTAACTTTTCATCGGAAAAACTACGATGGCGCGACTACGTGGCGTGAATTTATCAATTTCAACTGATGTCACTTAACTCGCGGATTACCGCATTTGTTTATCATGACGCATATCATGACCAATGATTTGTTTTTCTACGTCAATTATTCCCGGGAAACCCTGAACATCGAGATTATTAACCGCGGTTTCTTCTTATGTGTATAATATACATATGAACTTGCCGTTGCATAGTCGACTACTTTATTTGGTTCTACGTTCCGCGTAACAAATATTGCGTAAATACGATATATGCTAATACGAACACATTAATCATCAACGAATGCATCTTTTCATCAGTTAATCGTGTAGAAATTCAGTAAAATCAAACAACTATCCGAAGACAGAAACTCAACGAAAATCTACATTAAGAAGAAAATTTTTAATTTCTTTCACGAATTTAGTGCAAAATTAAATAAAAAATGTCGCTACAATATAACAAATTTATATAATACTCTCCCTTGACAAAGTGAACTCTAATTTTCCTTTAAAAAGCGCATCGAATATCACTTGGAGAAAAGTTGATTGTTCAAAGCCTGACCTGTCGACATCTTCTTGATTAATTACACAATATGTGCTTGTGTCGTCATCTACGCAAACTGTTATTGATCCGGTAGAATCAAGTGTGTTTCGTTAGCGACACTTGGTCTTTCTCTACGCCGTAAGTTCGAGCACTTTTAGCTAAGCACACAAAACACGTCGTCTATTTACGGAGCGATTCTCGGTAAATTAGAAGCATCAGTATTTAGCGAGAAACAGCTCATGTTGTCGTAAATTATCGCGCGTGAGATTAACTAGTCAGATTATTAATCTCAGAAGATATAAATCGCATTCGTTAATTTGACCGCAATAATATTTCCGCAACGAGGAAAATATTGATTTCTCGCGGTCAAGTAACTCCATCTAATGAATTTTTCACGTCCATAAAAAGAAACGGGTCTATTTTCAATCTCAAGGAAATATCGGTCAGAAGAACATCAATTATCTAAAATAATTAACGTATTATTACCGTAAAAGCAGTGCGCAGACTATTAAAATATGTACATCTTATTATATATTATAATCCTGTTAATGCTGAAACGATTTTTTAATCATTTAAACGATATCACATCTACAAAAAGAAGAATGCACGTGTTTAAACCATTCTTTAATTTTTAGTAATTATGACTATGCGCCAATTACCATTATAACCATTAATTTTTATCGAACGACTTACAATCTTTTGATAATGACGTCAAATTATCTTATACAGCTTTAGCACTTTATTGATCAATTTTGCTCTTTTTCTTTGTGATATATATAATTGTGCACTTTTTTTAAATTAAATAAACCCTTATTATATTTAAATATTTATGCTACTGACTAATTTAGCAGCAATCAAATTGAATTTACAAAGAAAATAAGAAGTTTATCTCATTTTCTAACTTATCGTATAATGATTTATTCAACTTAATAATAATATGGATCGTACACTCCAAAATATCGAGTAGTTGGTCGCTCTGTTACAAAGTATGCAGTCAATTAAAAAATCGTTAAATAATTAGCTTTATATTCTTTCAAGAGAAAAACACCTGAGAAAATATTAACGATGGATAATGAATTCTGATACTTTTACGGCGATTTCTATTTGCAACCGATGCATCGGGCGGACCGAATGCTTTCGGATGAGCACTCAAAACACGTACACTCGTATTTGCAGAGCGATTTCCAGTAGCCGCACGACGCCGTTCCGCGAGAAACACTCTGGCAATTTCGCAAAAGAACCGTCGCAGAATAAAACGATGCCGCGAATGTTTGTTCCGTACAAAATCGTAGGAAGCTGTAGAACAAATTCCGATAAGCAAGTTTCAAAGCGGTTTCTACAGCGGAAAAATGCAGTTACCGTAAATGTAGTTGAGAAAAAGAAAGTATGTATTATTCACAAATATTTAAATTAATAAGATGTTCATAAAAGCTGAATACGATAAAAATATTGATTTATATTAAAAAAATACATTATTGTGTGAGTCTATTTTCTTTTTGTAAAATACAAAGTCTGTACAACACAATTATAATTATTTTATATAAACTTGGCTAATACTTCGATAAAAAGTCTCACTAAGAATTTTATATTGCATAATTTCTTATATAATATCTCTAAGAAAATAAAAATTTTTTTAAGATTAAAATAAATTTAAAAATAATTTCTTTAAGAATTTTTTACGATAAATTATAATCAGTTATATGTTTCACTCCTCTAATCTTTATTCTGCATTAATGTACATGTATACAATTGTGTAATAAACAATTGTGTGCCACGAGATATGGTTAATTTTCAATTTTCCAAATAATTCATTTAAGCTTCTATTTGTCGATCTCGCTTTGAAAACGTTAAAATGAATGGCGCTAAAAATTGAGGACGAAAACGAGTTTCGATCTACTCGGAACAAACGAGACGGAACGGTCGATCGTGGATTCTTTGGCGTTTTCGATTTAAGCGTCGACTGCTTCTGGAACAGATCCCAATAATGGAAACTGTTCTACGGTCGGTGCGAAATCGTCGGAATGCCGCAACTCACCAATGGAATTTGCGCGAGATGGTGATCAACCGGAATCGAATCGGCACAAAATCGTCCTGTATGTGCGACTAGGATAAAAAGAAGATATTTTCCACGTAAGGATTCTCTCTGGAATCTCGTTCGATAATTCATGGAAACGAAATCATACCGTTCCATAAAATGGTCTATCTGTGATAAAAAAGAGCACTTTTTCTTTATCGTATTATAAAAAATATACTTTTTATATATAGAATTGTATATAAAATTATTACAATTTTTATCGAATTGAATCCTAACTGAAATACAAAATCATCTATCTAGACACAGAACAAAATATATATTTAATGCAAATTTAATAAGATAGTTAATACTCTTTTTCTTTATCAGATGTAATTAGGAATTAAGTTAATTTAGTTCAAAAACTATATTGAATTTTATAATATCAAATAAAAAATGAAAGCATATACCTATATTCGTTCTTAAGCACTGAAATTCTTTCGATAGGAAAGTAAGTACATTATCACGAATTTTCTCATATAAGAAGATCAATGTCTTAATACACATTTTCAAAGATTGATCGTTGACGGTAAGTCGATAATGATTTTCAATTGCTTCGATAACGATAATAATGATATGTAATCAGAGACAAAAAATTCATACATTATGATTCTACAGCACATATGAATAATCAATGACTTATTATTATGAGTTCACGTGCAAAAGAATAATCGATCGTTCATTCGAAACATATATTACACATATTCGCGTTTCGTTATTTGTATCATAATCGTGCACAGAAAAATATGCATAATTTTACGCTTTAAAAATATGGATGTAGATTTAACATCACATATGCAGTGTGTAGGTATATAATTATCATTGTGTTGATACACTGAATATTTGATAGCTTTTTGACCACAAAAATTCTTTTTTCAATGTATTGGTATAAAATATTGGTATCAAAAACAAACAATACGGTGCGAATTATATTTAACACCTATAGTGTCAAATCTCATTACGTAGAGTTTTCAACAAAATTACTTTACACAAAGCCAAGATTTTCCGATTAGCAGGTAAATTTCTGGAAGATCTGTCATAATTTGACTTGCAGTTATGTCGGACAGGAATTCCCGCTTAACCATTTGGGGGACAGAAAAGGACAATTACCTCTTTAATTGTCCGTGCACCGGAACAGCGTTGCTTCAGCGAGAGAAAAAACAGGTAGTGCTTTGATGAAAGAGACCGATGTCGTTCATTCAGAACTCGCACATCCGATGCAATTTTCAGTCCCTTTCAAGGCCCTTCGTCAACGACGGAGTCCTTTCATTCAACATTTCTTACGCCAACGGCGTCTTCGTAAAGAAGCTTCTTGATATTCCAACAGCGCTCACGCATCCAGCCCGCGCTGATAATGCTCGCTTCAACGTGGTCCGATGCTCCCTCGTTCCCCCTCACGGGGACCAATATCTCCCCACTACTCGCACGAGGAGATCTCACAGGGGCCCGTCGCGTTACGTGGACATAAAAGGTAACCCCACGGCCACGAGAAACGTTTCTCTGACACATTGACACGGCCACTGAGCTTACGTAGGTACCTCCTCTCTCTCCGCTCGTCGGAGATTCCTCTTTCTTTTCTTTTGATTCCTCTGAAGCGTCGGACTCCTCTCTCTAGATTAAATCCACCTCTCTCTTTCTCGATTCTGCTGATCCCGTCTGCCATCTGATCGATTACTCGGCGGTCGTTCCGGCCGACTTTTTTTTCCTGTCCATAGAATTCCGATTCAAATCGTAAGATTCACCGCGATATTTGAAGATGTAGAAGGTCTGCGATTAGAATTTCAACGTTGTATAAGAACTAAGAGGACGTATAGTACAATGCTCTCGTATCTATGTATGTATACGTATAAATACAGAGATGAGAGACTCCGGTTTGCATCCTTTGGATATCATGAGATGTCAAGGGTTGCTTTATAACAAACAGTGCGTATACGTGTGTGGTAGTAAATGGAAACAAGTGGAAACTGTGCAAGTGAACCTGGCATATTCCTCTATCATGTTACTATCATGTGTACTTTGCGTTGTAGCTGCGTTGTGGGGGCTTGTAAATTACGTTATCATACATTATCGTGACGTCTTGTCCGCGACTATAAACTAATTGCCCTTGTCTTAAGTGTCTACAACAGTCTTCTGCAGTATATTACTGCAATATGTATATTAAACTTTATATTTTCTTGTATAAAATTTTACTTAAAATAAATATCATAATTTATTATTTCATTAAACGCACTTTCCTTTGCTTAACAAAATTCAGGTGAATTTAGATTCTTTGAAAAATATTTTATAAAAGACAAAAATAATATTGAAACATAGTTCAGGTTCCTGGTTTTCGAATAGTTACCACGTGCCATTTTTGAAAAGTCATCCCAAAAGCACTCAATGACTCAGTTTGTCGCAAAAAATAACCATGAGCTTTCCGGCAAACCGTGCGCGCAGAGAGTACAAAAAACGTATCGAATCTATACGAGGAACAGGTTGTGTACGATGTCCTGTCACCGGTATGGCGAACCTGATCTCCTGCGAATGAGCGAGATAATTCGTTGGAGCGAAAGAGACAACGTGAGACCAGGCCGCTTGACGGAGAGGCCAGTGAAGAAGAAAAAGAGCAATTTAGAAGGGACAGAAAAAGGCAGAGAGAGAGACAGAGAGAGAGACAATAAGACAGAAAAAGAGGAGTAAGAAAAAGAAAAATGCGGGACTACGCAAACGAGGGATGAGACGGAACGACGAAGAAGGCCAGAAGAATAATAATAAAGAGACAAGGAAGCAAGATAATGCACGGCGCCGCTCTGGCGTCCATTCATGCTTTTTACTCGTTAGCGATTATGGCTCGCTCGGGTCGGCCAACCTCCGTATCTATCCCACCTTGTCTCACCTGCCCAATATGGCACCACTCGCTCCTGGCCTCTTTCTCTATCGATCTCATTCTAGTTGACCCTATACAGAGTATACAGAGTATGTATGAACGGTCTGCACTCTGAATCAGTCGAGAGTTCCTCTTTCGTTTTATTCATTCCTATGGGGTTTACGTCTCGCCAGACGTGCGTACAACGCGAGAAACCAATGACGATTTAACTCGAATATGAGATCGAGTAATTAAAACCATCATAGTAATTTAAACTAAATGATCTTTTAATTTTATATACGCTTTAATAGTTAAAATAATTAGAGAAAAATATTAAATAATTCTAATTCTTACATCATAAAAATATTTAAATTAAATTTAGATTAAAATTAAAAAATCTTTGAATAATTATGAGGGAAGATGACAAGTATAAATTTTATCATCACTTATTGTGACATGCAATAGTCGGTAATGTATGTAGATGATTTCATTTAGTTTCTATTACGTTATAACATATCTATGATATGTTGCTCTATGCCCTTTCCAAAGGAAACTAATCGATTTGGTTGCAGGTGTGCGTGTGCGTATACACGTGCAACGAGCATGCACGCGAGTATGCGAACACGTTGCAACGCAGTAGAGCTTCTCTCTTGCCTTATTCGCTCCTAATACTTCGGAACTAGTCACAGTTTCAAACTATCTACTAGTCTTCTCTATGCAACACATGTAACATTTGGCACACATACGATATATATCAATGTAAACAGGTGATATACAGACGTATCTTCCTCTCTCTAAATATTATATTTTCAAAATCGATAATATGATTTATTCCGCTATCGTGTACCTATACAGCAACAAAATTTGGCTGGATGCAAATCTGAAAATAATTTTGTTACACCATCGAAATAATTGTGGAAATTAAAAAATGATGAGAAATGCTGCAAAAATTTGATATTCCAGCAACCAGTTTGAATTATATTGATGGTCCAATAAAATTTTCAGGTCTATACATCCAGCAAAATCGTTCTTTCCGCAATAGTGTCACATTCTGTAACCATTTATACATCTCTCTAGTCAGATATATATCATTCAATATATTCACGTTTAAAGCTTGAGCGACTGATTTCATTAAGCTACCATTGCTAGCGTTATTACACGCGATTCCGCACGTAATCGATAGGATCGCATAACTCACGATCGTTTCCGCGATGGAAGGATAAATTTGCTGTTTTTGATCTAACGATCGGAGTCATCAATGGTGAAATTGTTCAGGAAATCACACGAGCGGTGAATTACGGTCGTTAGAGGATCATTTTCTCGCGAGCACGGGTATCGATATATCGTGCAGGAAACTAACTTATTGCGATCATGCTGTCAATAACCTACCTAGATAAAATCAGTTCAGTTCAACAATCTCTCGATTGGCAGAAATAGATAAAGCTACACAGCATAGACGATTTAAACAAGTTGCGAAGCTTCTAATATTGTCTCTAATATTTTTAACCTGCTTTTGCGTTATTCAGAACGAGTGATTAGGGTAGAAATGTAATTTGACGTATTGCCATGGTGAAAGAGATGTCGAAAATTGCGTCGGCGAAAATTACAACTGACTCAGATTCGATAATACAGACCTGCTGTACACAGCGATCAATATTTGTCAATCATCCTGTCCTGGAAAATAACGTCGTTAAGAGCCAAACGTTCAATTATCAAATTATTAATTGAACAAAAAAACGAAAAAATTTAATAGCCGTGACGAAAGCGTAAACTCGCACCGATGCGTTGGCGAGCATAATTGATGTAAATGTAGCATTGCGGAACCCCCATCGCATGCACGCCGATATATCAAACTTCAATTCGCTTTCGAGAAAATAACGTCGTTAGAGATCAACGTTCAATTATCTCATTATCGTTTATCGGAATCGGCAGCAGATCAATAGATCTAATAAGCGTTCACTGTTAAAGCATGCATTTGTGCTGCGGCGTGCACAAATCGCGTGCATGCATTATGCATTAAAATGCTCCACATCCGCGTGCTGAGCAACGATGAATGAAAGGCGATTCCACCTACGCGTAGCGCGATAGAGAACAGAGCAGGCAGCGAGATATCAATTATCGCGTCCGGTTATTACATACATCGTGTGCCTCTTTTCTCGGTGTCGCACTCGTTCCGACATCGACATTTTCGCGATATCGCAATTTCATACCAACGATGCATACGAGAGCGAGAAAACGATTTATCAATTACCGCGAGAACGAGTAGCCGATCGACAAGTTACACACTGATAATTTACATTTCACTCGGCGTGCGGAGTAACAATTTGTACGATTAGATAATGTTTACTCGTAAATCTTATTATAAAATATAAAGAGATAGAAAACTTGTAAGTAACTTTTGTAATAATTTATACAATTTTAATAAATATATCAGCAACTTGTCATTTCGATTTTCGTTCAAGTTACATTTTTCTATAAAAAAATATACAAATTAAAGGAATTTTGAATTGTATAAAAATAATCATCCAATATTAACTTATCTGCAAGTATAATATAAATACTAAATCATTAAAACGGAAATTGTTTCCAGTTCGTTATTATTTATTATTGTATGCTCAAATTAGTTTTAGAATTTTCTAATTTATATTAAAATTCGTTTCCGTCGATAACAAATTATTAATTAATAATTTAAAAATATAAAAAAATTACAAAAATTATTATTTAAAAATTGTCTAACTTTTAAAAGCTTGTACTGAAATTTTCTGCTTTGTAATAATTGATTTAAAGGCGATCAAGGAATGACTTATTTACATCTCAATTGTCAGATTCAATAGAATCGCGAGCGATAATTCGCGGTCATCAGAATTTTTCAAGGAAACATGCGAATGGAAATTGGATCTCAAATCCGTATCTGATTAAAATCTAAATTAAATTCGTATCAATTGAACTAGCATTTCGCTTGTTAAAGAAACGCTTTCAATTGTGACGCTACAAAGTCGTTCGTCTGTAAGAACCTTATTTTTTCCCGTCATGGTATACAAATATACATACATACGCACATCACAGAATTTTAATATTATTCTTAATCGATAACTCGGATTCTGTATACAATAAAATAAGGAGTAAATAACTTTCGGCACGGCGTGCGTTTCTTTGTGCATTTTTATTGCTGATATATTTACGATCGAGATTTAGGATCTTTCTTTCAGTCACAAGCCATATACCTGACTTTCACTTAATCCTTTCCCTTCCTTTCTCTCTCTCAACCCTCTTTCGATTTTCTTTAATTCCTATAAAATAGTAATATAAACACACAATTATTTAGAAGCACCCGTGATCCAGCTTAGACCGCTATTCTCATTTCGGTTAATCTTTATATTTTAAAATCAAAAAGTCTAGACCGTATAGCGTGTGTGTGCGTGTGTGTGTCGGGAGAGAGGAAAAGAATTAAAAGAACAAACGAGAAAAAGGGAAAGTGTAAAAAGGGTTGGAATGCATCAATGGAGACAATTAAGGGCAAGTTGTAAACCCCTGGGAATATCTACGCTGACTCGATCCTACGATTTAATCGTTGAGATTCTCGTTCGAGGTAATCTATGTTCGTTGCATGTTATTTAATAAGACGTCAGAATTTCTTATGATATCGATGGGAAAACAAAAAGTGAGATATGTTTCGCATCGGCTCCGAGGCAGATCCTCCCATGAAGGCGTATTTCACGTTCCCGATCGGATCGCCTGATATCGCTTATCAGCACGGGTATAATTCTCTCTTGATGTTATCTCGCGATAATATTGTCCTGCGATCGCACCAGCGCATCTGCATTACTGTTACTAAAGATACGATCGGAATACATGCATGTATCGAAGCAGCTTGATGCGAAACTAAATACATAACTGCGGATGAAGATCTTTACGCGCCAAGTTGTAATTAGATATCAATCGTAGAAAGATCGAACATCTTTAATAATATTTAAGTAAAATTTAATTATTTGATTACTTTATTAGAAAATATAATTTTCAAAAAATATATATATATATATTTATGTAAAAAAAACAGGACGGTTTTGTTGAAGTAAATCTAAAAATTTATAGATCTGAAAATAGTTATGTAGGACACTCATGTTAATTGCTAGAATATCAAAACTTTTTGCTCGTCATGCTTGAGTTTCCTACATATTATTTTAATAATTTAATAAAATTATTTTCGGATCTATAAATTTTTATTAAAATAGATACGTATTTCATCAAAAATCGTTCTCTCAATGTATCAATAAAATTTAGAATAGATTTTTCTTTAAGCATAAATATTAAAAGAAATGATATTATTAATAATCAAATCTCTTCAAATTCTAATATATATTCAATGTTTCGTGGTAATTAAATTACTATCGAAATTCTTCAATCTTTTTGAATATTTTTCTACGGTCTATTCTGTATACGCGGTCTATATAATAAGTATAAGTTAGGTTCTCGCAACGCATTACACATATTTGTCATGAACATATTTCACGTCAAAAAAGCCTTATCAAAGCGATTGTGGAGTGATAGCAAAGCTCGAATCGCGGTGTGCGCTTCGCCGGTAACAGCAATGACTCATCGTAATTTGGCAGAGTCGCTTGCAAATAAGGTCGATAAAAGGCAGATTGCATATTAGTCGCGCCGCTGATAAGATTCGGTCATACTCTAATCGCTTGTTTTTTGTCGTTAGTCACAATCAGCACAACGTCGTAAGCAGAGTAAACAACTCGCGGTATTTCTGTTCTGTCTACCCACACGAGTATATAATTCGGGAGATAAAAATTACGCTGGATGACGGTTTGTCTGAAAGGGATCCGTTGTGCCATGTATAATGCAGCTTCAGTAGGACCTTTGACCTTTCAAGCTAAATTTAACAATGCTGCTGATTATACGAAACGAGGAAATACGTGAAGACCATATTCAAATGAATTTTTAAATAAACTTGCCCACGTTCAGAATTCGTTATAAATGTGGTTTTAAAATATCGTTTAGATTGTGTTACGCCATTGTTACGCCGTTTTTATTCTAGCAAACTGACTATAATTAAGATAGTAAGAAGGCTTTTTCACGGCTAATTAACGAAACGCGGAAAGTATATTTTTTTAAGTATCACGTTTTTTCCATATTCGATGGTTTCTATATACTTTCAAAATATACATTATTATACATAATAAATAGTTAACACATAAGGAAACCGTAAATCATCGATGACCTGAAACTGCAGAAGTTATAGCGGTGCAAATCGATCGTCTAAAAAATGAGATACCTCATTCTCTTCTCAAAAAACAATAAATTCTAATATCAATATATCACATTTTTTAAATGACCAATATAGTATCTTTACAAAATTTTGCCAAAACACTGACGAATTGGAATTTACAAAATTGAAATAATTTTAATATTTATAAAACATTCTACGAAAAAAAATTATTGGTTCGAAAAAGATTATTTTATATATAAATTCTTGAATCATAAGTCATATAAAAAATAACAAAATATAAGAATAAGAGACTTTTTATCGCAAATTTTAAGAAAATATAGATTTACACACGAAAACATTTATAAAATATATTTAAAAATATCTAAAAATAGAAAAACATTATCCAGTTCTCCTGGAATATATATATAAGTTTTCAGAAATCAATTGAGACAGAATCAGCTCCAGCCACAATAACTTCGTAAAACTTTAAATTCCAACACGTTGAAGGACATTTTATAAAAGGACTAACCGGAAACGCCCACTATTGCTCGAAAATTCCACTTCAGGAACAATGGACGTCGCTATTCATCTCTTTAAGGCAGACGTATGGTCGAAGTCTCTTCCGGTGGAAATTGGCGGAAGCTGCGAGTCACGTTCGAATGGGATTTTCTAAGATGTGTATACTCTCTGCAGGCAGTGGAGGAAAGATCCTTTCTTCCTATTTCGTGTATATGTGTGTGTGTATATATATATATCCTCTTTTCGTCCCTTAACCGACCTTAGTACCGCTCGTTCTCACCCTCGAACGAATAGATCCCCTCGGGAGACCAGCCTGATCGGGGAAACCCGCCTCGATAACATCGATGTCTTACGCTTTTCCTCGAAGATTTACGGTTTCTTTGTCTCGAAAAGACATTCCTACGGCAGATACTGCAGTGGAAAAATCACAAAATACTTTTGGAGAGAAACTCTACTTCTAATTTTTCTATTTAATAAATTTTTCTAAGCTTTAGCGTTTCTCAATATAAATATTAACTTTAAATAAATATTTTATACAGATAAAATTTATCTACAATTAATTAAATTCCAATCTTGTCACTTATCTCAAAGTTAAAGCTTAATTTCTCAAATCTTGATAATTTCGCTTTCAAATAATCGATTTAGATCGCTTGATATCTGAATATCGAAAAATGATGGATCTACTTACTGAGTTTGCTTCTCTTTTTCCGTATTATTTAAACAATAACGATAACAGCAACTATACCGAACGTATATGTATACAATATATATACAACGTGTATGGGCGATTGTACAGAAACAATATTTTTGTGTTAAAACTTTTTACAGAATCTCTGGTAACGTTATTCCTGGGCGAATCGATATCTCGACCCTCGGTTACTTGCGACTACTCGTCTGGCGAGTTTCACGAGCAATGCGAATGAAGGGAGACCGCCGACGTTTGAATGGGAGGCCTCGACGTTGTGCTGCACTCGCCGAGGGCGATCACTCACGGGGAATAAAAGCGAATAAAGAGGTACGGCGACGGGCTTGGGCCGAGGACGACGCCTCCGAGCGACGCCCGCGTGGCTTTTTATAGCGAGGCCGCGGATAACGACGGTCTTAACCACCACCGGGTCGTCCGTAAAATATTCAGGTAACGTCCTACCTCTATCGCACCTATTTTCGCTCCGGCACCGTTCTCGAGAGCACGAGCGCGCCCCACTTCTCTTCCGGAGAACTCGTTGAACTCGGTCGGCCAACAGCCGCGTCTCTCCATCGCTTGCCTCGCGCCACCCGGCAGCAGGATAATTGGACGACCGAGTGACAATCTGACAGGTGACAACCGCGACACGATTGTAACTGGTCGACAAGCGGGAGCATTCCGACGAGAGACGATGGTGAGAATGACTGAAGTGCACGCGCGGAGAAAATTAATCTCTCAGCTTAGTTGGATTATCTCCCGATGGTGCGTACTTTAACGTGCAAATCATTTTGAAAGCAACGTAAACGCAAGAGATTGAGATTGTCAGCGATTTGCTACGCAGTGTTGAAATTGGATTATTGTGCAGCATATGATACGCAAAGAATAGAAAAATAATTTTTTATGCAGGAAGAAAACGAGAGAGCTTTAATCTTATCGATTTAGCGCAATTGAGGTTTACTTTCTAAAAATAGTAACGATATCATATCTATCTGTTTCTATCTCGATGCATCCATCTCGATTTCGTGCACCCATAATCCTATTAAAGCATAGGAAACTGGATGGCGATCGATCATTATGTCGTCCTGGGTAATTAATACGGGACACGTGTTCCATGATCCACCACGGATAATGATTAAAGATGATTATCTTGTCAATAATATCGGGTAACCGGTATATATCGATTTTACATTGATATAATTAATGTACACACACACACACACACACACATATATGTAATTCAAGAAAAACGTTCAAAATTTTATAACATTGGATTTTCTTTCAGTTATATATTTTTGAAATACGTATGTATATTTCTAGCAAATGATATTGGAACGATATATTACCAAAAATTAATGAAAATGCTTAGTAAATACAATATAATAATTATAAAAATATTTGCTCAATATGTGTGCGATTAAATTTTGCATAAACGTGCATATATTCAGTTAGAAAATCAAGATATTCTGTTTACGCGCTATTAGTAGGATCTTTTACCTGGCACTTCTAATTAAAAGATTTACAAAATTTCGATAAAAAATATAATTTCAAATTGTTATTATACTAAATACAGGTAATATATCTCATTGGAGGCGTGCATGTTTCATGGCGCCGATTGTGGAAGTGCGAAGTGCCGCGTTCCCATTTCGTGCTCTTATTGCCGTTAATAGTAGACATAAATAAATAGTTATCTAGACACGTTGCACAACGTGCCACCGTCGCGCGCGCGCGCAAAGCACTCTTCATTCTGGCAAGTCATTAACGGCAAAGACCGTAATTACCGATGGCAAAAGGTCGCTCATCTGCCGCAAAATTATTGGTTTGTTCAAGATCGCTCTTGGCTATCCGATTGCAGCGTTTATATTACCGCGACATATAATTGAATTAATTACACACGACCGAAGATATCGATGATCATCAATATGAGAACTGTAATTTTGCTCTCACGAGTCTTCGCTAACCGAAAAGAATAGTTTTGTCATTATACGAATCTTTTGCCCGATAAGTCTAAGATATTATATTAGATTTGTATTAACAGAATATATATAAAATTACAACCAAATTTAATTTTGTGACGAATCTAATTTATATTTAAATATAATTTATGTCGTATCCGCATCATCTGATACTGAAATTTGTAAATATAAAACGATAATACGATAAGTTCCGTGATTCTGATATAGAAGCGCAACTAATAAAAATTAAGTAACCTCTTTTCCTGTTTAAATTTCTATGTACATTAATTTAACATCGCACTTATCTTGCTATTTCATTTCAATTGATTCCTAGCAGAGGTAATCTTTCCTATAATAAAATATTACGATTGTTCCTAGTGTGATTAAATAAAGTATACTATTTCGAAGATAGAATTCATATAACATATATATACTTTTCTCTTTTTCATATCAAATGCTGATATAAATAATAAAATGGCAAATTAATTTCATATAACTGTAGAAACGGCCAATAATCTACATAATCGAGAAAAGTGCAATATTTAATCGTACGATGTTAATTATTTATCTTATCACACATGAAATATTTGTCGTAATTCTTCTATTCATAAAATTAACGATTTTTCACGAGTGTTCCAAAATATGAATTAATATATACAATATATGTATGTATACGAACAAGCATGGTCAAGACTGTCTCGAGCTGATACAATTGTTCGATTTATCTGTAAACTTTATTTTAGCATTATAATGCTATAAGAAATTATCAATAATAATCATAAACGTGTTCCTGGCACGGTCCTGGCAAATAAAATATTTCTAAAATACATAGATAGATTGCGATATCTCGCATTTGTCTAAGTAGGATCGAACGCGTGTGTTGAAGTGGCTCGTTTTGATGAAGCGTATCGGGATGTAACGGCGCAAAAGTTATCACGAACGGAACCTGCATGTCACGCTGGCATGCAGCTCTCGCGCGTTCGAGAACCGCGTTGCTTGGAACCAGCCGCGACGAGGATGACGCTTTACATGAGCGCACTCGTAACATTGCCACGTACGTTGCACATGCACGTTGTCATGTCGTCGTATGTAACGCGGCGTACGTACGAAAACAGTATGACGAATGTGCATACGCGGGAGTCCTGCATCTCGCGTGTCCACGCGTACGCGGCACACGTGTATGCATCCGCGCGAAACCGAGGTAACGATGTGTGCGCCTGTCCACACGAACCTGCAATGCAAATCTCCGAGATTACTTGCGCGGTTTACAACCACTGGCAGTGTGTACGACCGAAGATCGCGTAACCGATCGTCGCGGCAATACGCACACGCGGCTCGTCCTTCCCACAGCGAATCTTAATGGCCAAGCTGAGAGAGTAGGCGTTTGCGAAGTTATTAATGACCTTCGAACTGCAAGCAACTAATAACAATTTTCACGAATTGTCGAGGAGCGTGGATCGCCATCGTGTCACGCGTTCTCAAGTCGCATCGTAATTTCGTTTATATATGTACAACTTTTTTTTCGCTATCTCGCTACGATCTTCGATGAAAATCGCTAATCACGATTCGCCGTAAGTACGAACGTTATTAACAAACCGGATTAATATGACACATACTCGTGCAACGTGTGAACACGCGCGCAACGATAAGATCAGAGAACGCCGCCGAACTTTCTCCAAAGATATGGACCTCATAATCGGTATGATGATTGGTCCGTAAAAAGCAGAGTTAACGCAATAATGATACTAACAGATATAGATTAATAATAATTGCTTCTCATGTCTCAAAGATATCATAACTTTAACAGATATATTATACTTTCTATATTGCACACTGCTGTGCGCGCAAAAAATCACGTATCTTTAAAAATTAATCAATTAAATAAGCAATAAAGAGATTAAATTATTATTCTATTTTCCGATTATATAATTGGATAAAAAAAATGTTTTTGAGTTCTTACACAAAATACACACGAGTAATGGAGATACATAAAAGATACATATATGTATATACATATAGTATCAGGCATATATAATAGTCTATAAAAAAGAACTAAAATTGAAAATTTATATTTTTCGTATAAGAATGAATATTACATATATTGTATGCAACAGTTCAATAAGATCAATATTTATATTTAACAATATAATTTTTTCACTTAAACAAATTTTATTTTACATTCACTATTTTTAAAAAAACATATTTACTTTTTTATTAAATAACTTTTGATTCAGATTCTAAATTGCAGCCAAACATTTTATATTACTTTGATAACAAATATAATTAAAAAATTTGTAATTTTCGTAATTTTTTGCTTTGTTAAAAAATACATTTTCAAATGTTCCATGAATACATATCAAGATATATGTAATTATTATAAGCAACAACCATATTCAAAAACATGATGAATTATCACAGAAAAACAAGATAGAAAAGCTATACGAATATTTCGATGTTTACTCACATCGTAGTCCCTTCTCCGCGATGCGTAATCTTACGTGACGAAACGATCGCGATAAATCACAATTGCCGTATCGGAGTTTAGTATTTTCTCCGTCCCTCCCTACCCGGCGCCTTCCCTAATCATAAAGTTATATCTAACATTACGAATGAGTTAATCCGGCCATCGAGATACACTCGCGATTCTCAGAAAAACAGATCAACAAGAAGCCGCCGCGGTGGCAGATTTATTACGTCATGTGCGCGACGCACGAAGAAAGGAAATTACGAGAAGAAAGGAGAAAGAGAGAAACGACGCGAAATCGCGCGTTGGCCGCGACACGTGTTCTTGAACGACAAAACTCGGAGCGACGACACACCCAGCTGACGTAGAACATTATTTTTCTTCAAACATCAGCAAAATGGTAATTTCTTAAAAAAGTAATCAATTCACCGTATGATTAAAAAAAGTCTGCGGTCGACTTATCGAATGCATCGCAAAATATAGAATTCTATGAAAACTTCGCGATATAACGAAGTCAACAAAAGCAAATCAATAACATTATTTCTCTGGGGACTTTACTTTTGGTTCATTTATCGACTTGTTGCTATTTTTATTAATCAATACGCATCGAGTAAAAATGAATGAGGTTATCCAAGCTCGGAGGCGCGCTCATTTGTCACAGACAGATGCGTAAACGGGGAACAAAAGTGAAATCGAGAAGCAACGACAGATACGTATGCATAAAAGCAATGACAAACAGAAGGCAGATATTCGGTGAGGATTGACACCGTTTATTTATCCAGCCCGAAGGCTATCGCGTACGCATCTTGAGTCAGATTCAGTGAAGCGAGCACGAATAAACGCGAATGAACAACTTGCTTGAATGAATACGTACTCCTTGGCCGCGTTCAGTTCATGCGTTCACGCATTGTATCACAAGCTTCATTCTATCGTCCCTTCGTACATAATGAATGATAAAGATAAAATAAACGCAGCCATTGAAACAAGTTATTCATTCGCGTTTGTTCGCGTTTGCTCGTTTAGTCCGGATTCGGGTTAAGAGGCCTTTTCACGCCCATCTTTATCTTCCCTCCCAACTAAAGAAAATTCGATTATACGAGTAACGTAAATGCAACATGGCTTTCCTTTCATTCAGACAAACAGATTTTAGTGGGAATCGATTATCTTCGTTAGAAGCGTCTATAAGTGTCGACAGTTTAACCAGTTTAACGAGAGTCCATAGATAAGAGAAAAAAGAATCTCGTAAACAGTTCGTCTCAATCAATCATTGTTCTGCGGATACTATCCGGAGTCGGAGCGGATGGGCATCAATTCGATGTCGACAATGAGAAGTTACGCGAGGCGGTTTACTTTAGATAAGATTACGGGCTCATTGTTATTTACGTGTCATCGTTGTAACTACATGAAAGGAGTATGTAGGATCATGACACCATGATTCGCCCGTTCATGTGGTTATTAAGTGTAACCCGATACACTTTACACTCGAGATAAAAGCCTGTTCAGATATTTATTCCATTTAACAGTCACGCCACCAACACCGCAGAAATTGTTTTCTATTTTTAGACAGGATTTTTATGAAATATCTCAATAATCGTTTTATCCTATTTTCCGCAAATATAAAAATCGCAAATTATAGTATTTATCATAAAGAGTATTTTATAGTATAATCACCGCATAGTTTAAATACTGTGTATTCGAAAGATAAAATGATCAAAATTGATCAATAGTTACAATTAATATTGCTCTCAGAATTATTTTTTATAACGAACGTTAGAGAGAAATTACATATGTTTCATCGTAATAAATATGCAATTGAATGAATGTAAATATGGTTTTATTCCCTATTACGAAATTTTGAATATTTTATATTCTTATTCTTATTAGTTTTAAATCATATAAAATCAAAGTAAATATAAATGGATGGACTATGAGAAAATTGGGATACATTTGGCATCTTTTATATAAAAACAGATATTACAATAAATAGTCATTTGAATATTTATTTCGTTAAATAATTCTGTATATAAAATACTTCGTGTTTTATATTTGTTCTTGATAAGTGCTAAAACATCTGTAGATATCGCTTTTTTCTTATTCCAGTTTACACGTAATATTTAATCTTGAAAAAGAATGTATTGGCCGAACTGAATTTATATTAAAAAAGTATTTAGAAAAAGAAAAGAAAGTAAAATAATCAAACAATACCATCAATATATTCTATACAATGTTTATAATATTCTGCCTCTCTCTTCTAATTGCACTTTGTGAAAATTTTATCTGTTGGAAAACAATTGGCAAAAGATATAAGAAATGGTAATATCTTTACCAAGTAATACAAAGATAATTTTGATTTTGTAAAAATTAAATTATTATACTGTTTTTTGCTGGACTTTCTCTATTTATAAAATTCTTTATTTTATACGCTTGTAAAATCGTGTTAGAAAATTCAACAGAAGTACTTTGCAATTATTATTCTGTGATGTTATATGTAATAATGATACGAAAATATGCCATTAAATGGAGCTATGTAACAAGTTCTATTTCACCATGTAAATCGATAGATAATCGTATATTCTAAGAGAGAGAGAGATTAAGTATTGATCCCAATCTATTCTAGCTCATCCATTTTTAAATAACGAATCTAGGAAAAACATACATTGCATATTTATGTGTCTTAATCTAATATACATCTATATACTTTGCACATATATATGCAATACGATGTTCCCAGATCCGTTAATTTGATTTAAAACTTTAAAATATAATTAAAATTAACTTATCACTCACCGATACGATGCGCAACAGCGGAGTTGTGCAGAACGAACTACGTTGACCTGTAAAATATTAGATATATTAAAGTATCTATATTTTAAATATCTTAAATATATAGTTCATAGAAGAAGAAATAATCGTTAACATGCTTAATATAATTATAACGATTAATTTCGTAAGTAAAAATGGAATAATGAATAAGATAAACTCACCTTGTAGTTGCTCCGCCGTTGCCTGATGCCACCCCGGGCCTCCTCCTCCTTCTCTCTCATTCTATTT
Source organism: Cyphomyrmex costatus (assembly GCF_001594065.2). Taxonomy (NCBI): domain Eukaryota; kingdom Metazoa; phylum Arthropoda; class Insecta; order Hymenoptera; family Formicidae; genus Cyphomyrmex; species Cyphomyrmex costatus. The sequence goes on along the minus strand of NW_017275965.1, from coordinate 4,093,190 downwards.
CCTTCTTTTGTCTTTTCGTGCACAACATTCACTCACGAAAATACTGATCACATGCGTTGTTATGTTCTCGATTCGACGAATTGATTCATCTTGTATTCTGGATTAACTGAAAATCCCATTAACGTCCCATTAACAATTGAAAATGATACGTTATTATTACTAATAAGCGATTGAGAAAGATGTGCTGTGACTTTTCGTATTTTGATATTTTAATTCATTTCATGTATTATTTCACGGTCAACTCGGAAACAATGGACTAATTATTATGAGCGAAAAATTTGCAATACAATTTCGAAATATAATTATCGCTCATTTTGTAGATAATAAAACAATTACTTCTAATTACTATCCCGTCGCCTCGATTCCTACTTAGAATAAACGAATCACGCGAGATATTCCTTCCGATAAGTGACCGTTGCGCCTCGATGCGCTTGCGAGTCGTTAACACGAGAGTCAATTAACAAAGGTTGTGATAATCGCTAATTACAGGGAATGACAGCGTTTAGCATGCCTCCAGCAATTGTCGCGATCGCGAAGGATAATACGACGGAACGGCTCACACGGTTACCTGCCGACTCGAATCTCGCCGCACGAATGACAACAATGTGACCGCGCGTAAATACTACGTCACGCGCCGCGAGTAAATAGTATCGCACACGACATACGCGCAAAAAAAGGCAAAAACGAGCATCGAGCAGCCAGACTTCCGTTGCAAAATATTCCGCCAAGATATTTAACTATATGATTAAAAATGTTGAAATCCTTTCCGTTGTACTTCAAAAAGCTTTAATAAACGAGGTATTTATTTTGACGGAAAAAATACTTGTATAAAAAATTACTTTATTATCTTTTGCAAATTTTTATATTCTGACAGAAGTAATATTGTATAAAAAAGTAACAGTACAACCGCAGAATTTTTTCCTCAATCTTTTTTTCAATCAAAAAAGTAGAACTTAATTGTCGCAAATGTAACAATTAATTTTGTTATTTACTACAATCATGTAACTTAAAAAAAAAAAACCAATATTGATAAATTAATTTTAATTTTCTAATTATATAATACAAAAAAATGTATTCCTCATGTAATTTGAATTTGTTAACTTGTTTAAAATAAAGTAACAGCGTATTAAGTTCAAATACAATAAATATTCTATAAAATCTAAAAAAATATTCAATAATATGGAAATAACAGTTAAATTTGAATAATTACTTCTGTCATATATTAATCGATTACCGTAATATATCTAATATCCGCATAAATAAACTCAACCAAGTAAAAAATGCAACATCTAAATTATGAAAAATCAATAAAAAGAAAAATGACTTTCAGTACTCGAAAGATGAGCATGCAAAATTCATACTAGTTGCTAATTTTAATCGTTTATGTATAGCTTGAAAATTATTATGGCCTCGACTTCAGATCGAAATTTTCGACTTTAATGTCTAGAATACGATATTAACACACCAATATCAAATAGATTAGCACTCGATCGGGCAATCGGACATTGCCTATCGGCCATAGAGAGTGTGATTAAGCAACACATCACGCGCACTCGAATTCTCTTCAAACGCTCGCCCAACTCTTCGCGTCGTTAATTTCTTTCTTCTCTCCGCGTCGCAACTAATTAAACCGCAGGAGCTAATCGCGAAGGCATGGAACTGCGTCGCGCGGCAAAATACGTCGCCATCACATCGCCACGGTTCTCTCGCTCTCTCGACGACGTCTTGCGTCTAGCTCTGGTGTTTCGCAACGCGATAACGCATCTGCGTGACGAACGTTTCCATCGTGGGTTTCGCTGACCGCGATGTGCCGCTTGTCGGACATCGCGGAGCCATCGTAGTAATAATCTAAAGTCGCGTGCACATCGCGACCAGCGATATGACGAATTGAGTAACGGTGCAATCATTCACTCGTTAACGCCTGACGAGACAACCCTTTTTTTCTCAATTCTTGAACGTAAGATTCTTGAAATTTATTCTTTATGTAATTATCACGCAAAAAATTGAAATCGTATATCTGGCAATATCTTGTGATACAAAAAATTCTCAGGAAATATAAAAAACATTGATACGTTCGTGTGTGTGTAAGATATGCATATGATTAACTTTTAAGTAAGTAGTTGGTTACAACACTTTACACATAATTATCTTAAAAACCTTCTTTTAGAAAAGGTAAATACAAAGAATTGCTCAAAGACTTAAAAAAAAGTTTATTATCTTTTTTTATTCCTCTACCTCATATAAATATAATATTAATATTTAATTCTATTAAAAAATATAACTATAAAAATAACGTTTATTTTGTAGTATTGTAAACACCATACTTATCTTATATTTAAAAGTTAATACACAGAAAAAATAACTTTACCGAAATATCTAAAAATTTTGTTAGATATACATACATCTGAAAACAATTTTGGTAGTTTAGCGACATAATTATGTGGAAAATTCATACATGATAAGAAATGATACAAAAAATTTTTTTCATTCCAGTAATTAGCTTAAGCGTCCTATATAATTATTTTGATAATTCCAACAAAGTTATCTTCAGATCTAGCTAAATTTTTAAATATTTCAATAAAACATTCGTTGTCTATCAGCAATGTGAAATTTTCACCTTTTGCGTTCACAATCTAGGTCTTCGAACTTTTTATATTGTTTCGAACTATGTAAAAATCTGAAGAATTTCTTATACTTGTAAGAACTTTGACATAACAAATTGTTAGATTTAAATTTATCCATCAAAATTCACGATAAAAAAATGTATCTTTAAAATCCAACATTACATCAACGGAGGGCTTGATTCCATCGCGACTAAGGATTAATTAGGAATTTTACAAGACAAGTAAGTTTCACGCCACGTATCTACATAATCAAACAATTACTTAGAATAGAATTGGCATTCTATACCGGATCTTTGTTACAAATCAAAAGGATGAAACGTGAAATCGCGCGGTTCTATTGAAAGTCTTGTTCAAATACATATATATAAACAATTTCATAATCTGAGATCGCCGTATTCAATTGTCAATCGCATAAAGATAAAATACAAACATATGTTACTCCATAAGAATCTATAAATATCAATGCACAAGTGTGGCTTCATAAACCGTTCGTTCCGTTTGACGTTCATTGAGAGCCCTTCGCGCGTTCACGAGTGGAGAATGGAAGCGCAACTTTTTCTACTTACCTATCTATCGCTGCATGCGTTTAAGAGACCATTTCGAGCACTCCTCAGCAATCGATAAACGAACCAGTCATATACCTGTGTGGGCAAAGTAGATACTTATTATATGTTCTCTCTCTTATAACCCAAAAAATATATTTGTTTACAAATCTCGTAATATTATAGCCATCCAAGCGATTAATAAGCATTATACATCATGTTATTATATTGTTGTGTTTATTCAAGAGTATATTCATGTCTATGATGATCTACGTCTAAATTATGACAGTAATATACAATAAGAAACAAAACGTTGACAAACTATTGGTTTTTTATATCTTTCGAAGTAGAGAGTGAGAGAGAGAGAGAGGTAAAACGAGCAAATTTCTGATAAATGAGATAAATTATATAACTTTTATCTATATTTAGTTCCACGAATATTTCGAGGCGGCAAACACATCTCGCATTTGATACGCCTCGGCTGTAAAAATTAAGAACTTTTGTAAAAGGACATGCTAAAGGAAACGATACTCCACCCACGCGGTTGAATTGGAACGCATGCTTGCGAAATGCAGAGAGAACGAGATAGAAAGAGTGAGAGGGAAAGGGAAAAGAGAAAGCAAGAAGAAACGAGCGAATATGCGAGATTCAACAAGTGCACCCGCGTTGGTAGGTGAGTCACCGAGGGAAACACAAACGGAGGAACAAAATATTGATGTGGGTCCGGCCGAATTGGAGATATGGAAAAAAAAAAGTATCGTGCGTGATTCAATGCCCGCATAACTGAGAAACCAGGTTTCCGCGACGTAAACAACTGAAAGGTAAATAAAGATATAACGCATTGATACCAATTGCGTCGCGACATTTAATGAGTATAAGACACTTTATCACCGCACGCACTGCAGAAAAAATCCATTGGAGTACTTCAGTCGGCAAAGGCGCAAAAGATGACGATTAAGTTCTCATCGTTCGTGAAAAATTTAATTTATCTCTCGACGTGACAAAAACGCGTGACATTGACATTCACTTTGATTAAAAAGAAAGGAAAGAAATAGGAAATCAAATATTTTTGTTTCCATTGAATCTAATTTAAGAAACAAAAACGTCTCTGTCATTATTGGTTTTCTTGTTTAGGAATATTTTGAATATGTATAAATCTTCAAATTAATATTTACACGTTAAAATATAATATATAATGTGTGTAAACAAAACTGATTTTTAGTCGCAAATGAAAAGATTAATTAGCATGGCGTTTGTTTTAACATGAGGTGCCACAATTATAAAATCGTATATCATTACAAAACTTGAAGACTTCAGTGATTTAAACGTTATCAGGACAAACAGATAAAACCGGATCAGTTAACTTTAAAACTGCAACGCGCTTTCGAAACGACTGCATTCCGGTACGTTAAACACTGTTAAGAGAGCCTTCGATGAGAACGCACCATGACGATGCGCTTCTTGGTTGATAGCGTCGCACGCGAGTCAAAACAGACACACAGAGTGTCCCAGAATTATTTCACTTTCACTTCTGTGCCTAGAAATTACATTAAGAGAAATGGTGACTATTTCCAATACACACAACACACACACAACACACACACACACACACACACACACACTAATATAAAATACGATACTATTTCATTTTTATAAAGCAGTAAGACAAAAGCGAATCGATCAATTACGGTAGAGACTTAAGGCAATAATATAAGTAAGAGCAAATCCAAATATTCATTTTGTCTGTTGTCCTCTTATTTTTCAAATCTTTTGTTCCTGTCATAACCTTTAGAGTTACATTAATTAAAAATATATGTGGAGAATTTGAATTTTTATTGGTACAACACTGAAAGAAAAATTTAGCACGAATAATTATTATTTGGTCAATATATGTATACAAAAGTTTTCTTTAATAATTTACACATCAACAAAATAATGATTATTCAAACCAGATATATGTATTTCTCTCGGTGAAGTTTGCGGAGTTTCGTTTTACCGCTTCAGCTGCGCGTGTAATTCATTTCTTTTAATTTTACGAGTTAATTCGTTTTTGCATAATGCCAATTAAAGTAGATATATTACTACCAGCCTTTGAACATTGCGCGAGACAGCGACTTTGTGTCGTCCCGCAGGAATTTCTTAAGGACGCCGCCGAGACCGACAGGTGCGCGCAAAGGTGTTGTACAAGAAAGACAGAAGAAAGAAGAAAGGGGAGAAAGAAGGAAATTCGTTACACCTGCGTATTCCCGTTTCAAGGTTCTCGTTGGTACGAAGGTGTCGTGCTCAAGTTATGCGATTTCGTCTAACATTATGCGCTAACGTAAACAGTAGCAGCATAACGCTTCGTCAACGCTGGCCTCTTACGTAAGAATGAACGTCAAGGAAGTTCGCTTTATCTTAGCAAACGTCAGAAGTCCAGACGCGACGTCGGCCACAAACTCTTAATACGGACATTCCGGGGACAACGGAAATTCCACGGATATTTCCATCTCACCCAAAAGTTCTATATCCATGGCCAATTGGCCACCTTTCTATATATAGGACCCTTGATGAGTCTCGCAATCTTTTCTGTCAGATCTGATAAATCGTTCGCATTGAACTTTTCGAACAGCATGAAGCACCTCGTACGAAATTGTTTGGATCTCGGAGGTTTGAGTTTTGTCGTATAATTATGGAGCAAATCAGGGATACTCAATTTTATCGACTTATACTATTTATAGCTTGAATGAAATCAAGTTAAAAAGAGCACGTTCAAAAGACGGAAGATAGATAAATATCAGCGTGGCAAGTTAAATGTGAGAATTATGACAGCGCGCGCTAAAACACTTTCGATTTCCGATCATTTCCACAATCTCGAATTTCACCGGAGGATTAAATCGCAAATTTAATATTTGATTGCTTGAAGATAGCATAGGGAATATGATCACTGATATTTCAGTTACTTATTATTTGATGTTCATGAAGTCAAATTGATGTGACACTTCCTACTAAGAAACCTAATATTAAGCGTTTAACATCAAATAAATGATGTCAAGAATTACAGAAATAAAGATATCATGAAGATTCTCCCAAACTTTTAGCTATCAACGATAATTAACATGAAATTTCGACGTTATGTTCTACCAAAGACTTATACATATTTTATGTTCTTCTTTCTTTTTTTATAATTTTAAACATTTTTACGAAATCCAATTTGTAAGTGCATGCGATAAAGTTATTATTATTACTATTATTATTATTCTTTGAGATTTCTTAACAATGTTCCGAAGGAAAGAAATCTAAAACTAGAAACTTTCTGCAATCGTTATCTCTGATTCGTTGAACTTCCGTACTCGCTTTGCTCGTACAACTCGCTCGTATTCCTACGCGTGACAGGCTTTTCACGTTATCACGTATGCGATTCGCTTCCGGGAGAATCTCGGGAGAGGTATCGTGCATACGAGGCAATCATGCGTGGCAGTATAATCGCCGGGAGTATTGCCGTTACGTCGAACCATATAATCCTCCAACTTGGAATGAGAGGTCGCGTGATAACCGTCCGCGACGATTACACAAATGACGATATTGTAACCAAGTGTGATATATGTACAAGTGTTTTTTTTTCTCTAAGAATTTAAAATACTCTCTATTTAATACATTTTGTTATCCCATCTTTCTTCTCCCTTTTATCTTCATGTTATCGCCGTGTAGTTATAGTCTACAAGAGGAGTGCATGCATGCAAGATATGAGAAACATAAATGAGATAATAGAATTCTAAATTTAATTCTTCTTTTTTTTTTACTTTCACGATCGATGCACGAGACTGTCCTCGTCGTAATATCGGAAATATCGTGACACCGACGGCGACATTTCGATGAATCGGCATGGCCGATAAATCCAGCCGGCGACGACGACTTTTCCGTCAGCTCTGACCTCCTGCACGCGCATGCGATCTCGTTTTCGCGATCGGATTTCTGCTGTGCCTCGCTCGCTCGTTTCACAATATTGCGTCGCGTCGTTATTTGCCACGTGCATGTTATACCAAACATTTGATGAAATCCATTTCGCAAACGAGCCGTTCGTTGCTTTTTCAAGCGAAAGAGGATCTACTCGACGGGAAATACAAAGAAGTATAAAATACTTAAGCATTAAGATGAAGATAAGCAAGAATTCGATATTTAGCAGCGTGAACATTTCAATAAAGAAAAAAAAATACTAGGGTTTATTAGTGCATTCCCAGGCTTTTCAGTGAAACCCCTCTCTTTCTCCTTGAAAAGTTAGAAGGGCGCAGATGCATCCTTGTCGCTGCATTCCGCTGCATGACCCTTCATGGCTCACGCTGTATCGCTCATCGAGGCGTTCATATCGAACGGGTACCTCATCCGGTCGAGGCTGTTCGCCTGGTCTATTAAGTGCCCCGAGAACACCATCCTTCCCCATCCGCGCGCGCGCGCCAGCTGGTCGCGATCGAGGCGTTAATGAAATCCTCGCGGCACGGTTAACACAGTGACCTTAAGTAAAACGTCCTCGCTCGCCGTTGCGCGCCTTTGACCCTCACCGCAAACGGCGTCGGGCGCTCGGATCCCTCCAAGGGAAGAAAAGGAAAGGCGAGAACGTCGATAGCACTAGAACTTCGACTTCCCGAAGGGACGAAGGCGTTGAAATTTCGCATACGGATCGCATAAAAAGGAACGATTTTTATCTTGAAAGTGATAACACGTGTGTCATGAATATGATTGCCGCTTTCCAACTAATGTTCCATTGAAAATCGATTGTCAAAATGTTTACTGAGTGGCGTTTCAAGACCGAAAAATTGTTCGGCGCGTGGTTTGAAAGACTATATACGTAATATATAAATTCACACGGAATCATATATATATATATATATGTAACTTTCTCTCTTGTAAACTTTAACAGAGGGACTCCTCTTACAAAGGTTTATTCTCAAAACTGAAAGAAAACCGACGTGCGCACTTAACAAATTAAAGCCAAAAAATTTTAACCAGCATAGCCGAAAAATTATCTTCCTCCGTTAGTCGAAGAGTCGAAACTCTCATCGTTTGAAAAACTGGACTTTCCGGAATCTGTGTTAAAAACTGAGAGGTAGTACCGTGATGGTGAGATACAATAATTGTTTCATAATGAAGTTTTATACTTTATTTTCGTTATATTCCAACTTGCTCGCGACTTTTGATGACGAAAATGAAGCTTGTGAAATATGATTCGACAATATCCTCGCAATGCTTTTCAGCGCTTTTGACTACAGAATGTCGGTGACGTGTTCGCGTGATAGACGAATCTTGCTTGACATTGCGTATTTCTTGCACGCAATCCACAAGTAGGTATTACAGCAACACATATCGCAAGAGGCGAAAAATTTGATAGGCCTGGGTGGGGAAATAAAAATTGTAAAACTAAAATCGAGAGACACTAGCAAAATTCATTTTAGAAAAAAGCAACGGTTAAATGCAATTTTACAGGTATCCAAATATTTAAAAAATGCTCTACGCGTCCTTCATCTTTCTTTCTCTCTCTCTCTCTCTCTCTCTCTCTCTGTCCGTTCCTCTCTTCTCTTGTTCTTTTTTCAACCTTCTCATGGTTAATGCGTGTGCGTGTCTACCATGTGACGAAGCGGATTCATAGTGGTGTGTCCCATAGAATACCCTACGTGAGACAATGTTGGGAAAAGAAAGAGCAAGCCGGAATCACCGTAGGAGGAAGCAAGGAAGAGAGAGACTCGGCGCAGTGAGTGGCGAAGGAGAATAGCAGGGCGAAACGTGGCTGTGAAGCAGTTCGTGGAATGTCTCGTCATCTCGGGGGAACAACAATCCGGGCTTCTCCGGAACTCCAGCGGGGGAAAAGGCCTGAGGTTTCTTACTGCATCTAACTGATTATTGCTGCTTGCCTCTATGTTCATTCGTTTGTTCGCCCCTTGCTTATTTCGAGCTTTGCTTTTGCATTTTGCCGGTATCTTAGAACGACGTACGTTGCTGATGACGAAGGGTATAATGGTCAAGACCGCTCTTTTCTTTCTTTTTAATACATTACTACAATCCTGACTTCTACCATAGTGCAGTACAATTTTGAAAATTGTTTCGATGTTAGTTCAGTTCCGAAAGCTTCTGTCGAAAGTTCTAAGTGTGGCGTTGAGACAAAAGTTAAAAGTTGGTTTTCTTGAACAAAGTTATAGAGACACGATTATATTTGTGCGTTATTATAAGTGACTAGAATTGAAGATCTGCAAAACTGAGAACACTGTCAATAGATACTGAAACATTTTTCCTCAGGTAACTTTATGACAAATTATCAAAATGTTTGAAATAAATCAGTGGTAACAAAGTGACGAGTAATCGAGCGAATAATTACATGCGAAATAATGAGAAAAAGAAGTGGAAAATATCACTCGGAAAATATTTAATATATAAATTTATCTAATGCTACATCCGTATTTGATTTAACTATAGTTTTAAAAATAAATTTTGCATCTCTTTTTTTTTATGTGAATAACTCCGATCCGAGAGACACGTATTCATGTTGCTCGTATTATAATGCCATGTAAACGAGAAAAATATGTAAATAAGAAGGTCAAAAGGAAAGAATAAAAACGTTCGTGTGTGTAAAGTGTGAAAATGTATCCAGAGTAGGTCATGCGCGTGGAGTTTAATTTTTTGACGCACTCTATTTTTTCAAGCTAAATATATAGTAAAATAAAAATTCCCGGAAAGTAACATCATTAAAGTTTTCTGCAGTAAAAACAATTATAAATGTCAAAGTGCATATATATATACACTAGATTTATTTTTCTCTCAAAATGAACGATTCTCTCATGTAAAGTTTTTCTTATCCCACGTAAGGTTTGTTCCTCTGAAATTTCTCTTTTTTTATTCCATATTTATTTCTAATTGTTTTTATTTTGTTCACTAATTAATACTGCATTACCAACAAATAACGCATCGCATTCTGCCGATTACGAGTTGTTAGGTAAATGGCTCGATTGTTACGAGAGAATCGACGATACCATGAATGAAGTTCGTTATGTAAAGGCCTTTCGCGAAAACGAACGGACTGGCGAGAGAGCGATGGTGTGTTGTATCGGAATATATTCCGCCAATCATATAATTTGTAGCACTGAACTCGCATTAATAGCGCCGCTCGCAACCGCCACAATTTGTATTCTTTTGCCTTAATTACCAGACTCTCGCGATAACAACCATCCGTCCTGGGCGAGCACACGTTGCGCACCTCGTGCCAATTAGTCCACCTTTGTTGTCGCTCAATAATAATCACGTCGGCCGGCCGCGCTTGAAAGGGCCGTTCGCATCGGTGCAACTCGCTGCACCCTAAAGACCGACCCGATTGACGCTCCATAACGGCCCGATAAATTCATATTCAGATTGTATTTGTATTGTGTATCTGCATTTCGTTATCCTGTCACGCCCGTTCCACAACGGGACACGCTGCAGGATCGACTGAAGTTCGTCGGTCTACAAATACAATCGGGTCAAGTCCACTTTTCACAAAATTCGATTCGTTTCCCTTTTTTTTTTTTTTATCTCGACACTCTGCACTCGTGTGCCAAAATCCCGTTTGCCACTCGTGCTTTCGACGTTTCAATTGTACGTTATAACTATTGGAAAAATCACCGCGTGCTATTTTTTGAAAACAAATATAGAATTCTATCGTATACCTAATATGGAAGTTTTATCTAAACACTAATAAATGATCGTACATGTTATTTCAACGTGTTATTTGATATCTCGATATTAAATATTATTTTATGAAATAAGCGTGAAAGCGGAGATTTGATTCAATTTTGTATTCATATTAGCTGTTTTCTTCCTACGTCCAGTTAACAAAAGTAACTTGTTGCACACGATATTGCGCAACTCGATGATCGCCCACGATTATGAGACGCGTGTGCGTGAGAACGACGACGGTGTTGCGTTTCAGATACGATCGATGAATGTTCGCAATGTGTGGCGGGGACTCTTTCATGCTCCGTGCAGCGGAATCGTTAATTATACCTCCGACTGATTGTCCTTGAATGACGAATCGCCATAACTGTGTACCGTATTAACCGCTAATTGCAACGGAGGTCAGATGAAAATTCGCAGATGGTCGCCGAATCCAAATAATTTTATAACGCGAATATACCGTTAAGCACTGGCGGAGTTAATATATACAATTTACAAACGCAATCACAGAATATTACAGTGAATTCGATCACTCGCATTACACTAAATTAATGTATATTAAAAGCTGCCATACATAAATTAATAAGTTAAATGTAAAAGCATATAAATATTTTAACTGATTAAATAACCAATAATAATATGCTGTTATTTGACAGAGAACGTACATGTGTTATTCCAATATCAAAATCTATTATATCGTGTCACTGCATTTATTATAGATACTTTATATATAAAAAACAGCTTTTAATTCGAACTCTCTAATCCGAATTCACCATTTTAAGTTCGTTTTCACAATATGTTTATCTAAAGATCTGTCCAATTTGAGCTCCGACGTCAAAACGCAAAGTTATCGACGCAAAAAATTAGGTAAAATTTTAAAGACTATAAAGTGTTGATACTCATCTGAATGAATCTCATCGATACTTTTCGGTCTGAAATCTTACATTGAATTTTTTTACGTCGATAGCTTTGCGTTGACTCCGAAGCTCAAATTGGATAGGCCCAATCTATAGGTTAAAGATTACAAGAAATTCAATAAAATTCATTTATGAATTTCTTGATAACTTTTAATTTTGCGGTAATCATGTGTTATGAACATAAATCTTAGTTGTAAAATTCGTGGTACACTCCATGTATATAATATTATTTTTGATAGAACATTCGAATAAAAATACACACACACACACAAACATAATTGTAGTATTATATTTAATATAAAAAGGCCTAAATGCGCACCTATGTCGTTAAAAATGACAAAAAATTTCTAAAGAAGACTCTAGAGGAGATTCTCTTGGCAAATTCTTTCCTAAAGTTTCATTTTTTCTATGAATATAACAGTCTATAAATAGTAGTCTATAAATACTCGAAACATTTACACGGATAATACCCAGAAAATCAGACTTTAAAATATTTCCGTTCGTATATTATTTTTTGTGCGCGTGTCCTTTGACTACTTTTCTTAGGCAGTTCAGTTCATCGAAGACCAGCTGTCCTTCCGGGTGAGAGGTTTGTACGTAGTTGTTGGCAGATAACAGCGGGGCCTCCTTTCTCGTTGCGAGCCTCAGAGTCTCGGAACGACGAAACATAACCGTGACGGCAGGCAAAGACGGAGGACAAGACCCCGTCTGCCCTTGGCTGTTAGCGATCCAGAATAGATAAGGTAGATTATCGCACGATTCCCCGTTTCTTCGTCTGGGGCACTCCGCTCCTCTCTATTTTCACAGCTTTATTTATAGCGTTTTGTTTGGGTACCGTCGCCAAAGAGATAGAATATCTCAAAAAGCAACGCACTAATTCGCCAGCAGCATTGGCCTGTTGCGGTCGCAGAGACCAGACGATGATTAAAATTGGAAATCGGTCGCATTCGCTAATCTCGGCATTTGAATGGAGTCTCGCGTGGCAGAGGGAGAGGGAGGGCAAGCGTTTTATAAACAGGTAACGTTACGCCGCAATGCGTGCCGTGGAAACAAGTTGTATCGAGCACGTTGCGCGTAGATTTGTAGGCAAATCGAAAAACATGAAATTGATCAGGAAGAAAGGAGCGATCGAATGATCGATTTATCTCTGTTTCTTGCGAAACTGAGTAAATTTAATGAAATACACGACTATCCAAAGAGCGATCAATTTTTCGATTAGCGACTTGCATGAAAGGGAGAGAGAGAGAGAGAGAGAGAGAGAGAGAGAGAGAGA
>NW_017275965.1:4042702-4079981 GCF_001594065.2 Cyphomyrmex costatus | reverse complement strand
AGAGAGAGAGAGAGAGAGAGAGAGAGAGAGAGAGAGAGAGTCGCCCATTCAAACTTTTGGACCGACCATTTGTCGGCTGTGACGAACGGCGGCGAAAACAGAAAAGAAAATACAAAGCAAAGCCAGGATCTCGGCGTTTACACGTCGAACGTGATTTCGCGGTGAATTTTCCATTTCACGATGGCAAGGCCACGGTTAAAATCCTCATTATCGTTTCCCAATGTGACGTGTAACGCGCCGATTCTCCGTGTTGCTCGTAAGAAAACGTACATATCTGCGTCCCTGAGGAGAGCCTCGTGTCTGAACTCTCTTCTCCCGCTTCATCCCAATCTCACTCTCTCTCTCTCTCTCTCTTTCCCTCTCTTGGGCTTTCTCATGTTTACTCGCACCATCCCTTCGTCCCTCGCACTCCGTGCTGCTACTCCCTACCAGAGGATCGCGCGCCGATCCCGTCTCCCCTACTACCAGCGTCGTCGACAGCCCTCGGTTGCGCGTTCGATACACGGAATCGCCTCGTGGTTCTCGGAAGGCAGTAGACTGTCGCCAACCACGCCAGACGGCGCACCGCTCGCACGCTCTCTCTCTCGTTGCGTATTCGCCCACTGGCTCACCCACGGGGACTACCTCGTCCTCTCTCCGGCCCTCTCCACCTCGCTCCCTCTCACTCTCGCGCTCTGTCCTCTTCGCTTACCCTCCCCTTCTTGCCTCTCCTCCCGACCACTACTCCCATACATACACTCTTGTCTCGCGGCGCGGCTGCGGAGCCAGCCAGCTACACGGGGCCCGCCAGTTACGCAACAATAACAACGCCGTGAGGAGGTGCGTAGCGTCGTGCGGCGCGCGACACCGCAACGCGACACCGTGGATCGTGCGTAGTGTGTGCGTACCGTTCACGGGGAATCACACTTGTTGACAGCGACGCGGGTGAAACGGAGCGACCCACACAGGGGGGGAAGAACGTAAGGGAGAAATCTCCAAGTGATCGTAGTCGAGAAAAGTCAACTTTCGCGCGCGCGAATACCAACTGTGGCAGGCAAGCGGGATTGACGGGAGTGACTCTCCGCGACGATCGAGCGCGATCGAGAGTAACGACGACGACGACGACGCGTGCTGACAAGGTGTGTGTAAGAGAAAACGTGTAAAAGTGTGCGTAACTGTTCAGTGAAGACTCGCGGAATCTTTGGAGAACGAAGAGAGAGAAAGAGAGAGAGAGAGAGAGAGGCTATATAATATATAAGTGGCGCGCGACATCGGAAAAGAAGGAGAATCCGAGGGAATTCCGATCGATCGCGGGATCGAGAGCGGGAAAGCGTGACTTGGACGCCGCCGGTCGTTACACGAGGGAAACGCGTGTAACTCCACTTCCATCGGACAGAAACCTCAATATATCGAAGGGATCGCGAAGCCGGGGGATTCGCGAACGTTACACTCGGATGGAGAACATGCGGAAGTGTCGATCGGCGCGGTAGATCGTTGAGGATCGAATCGACATTCACGACTCCGACTATCGATGAATGGAGCAGTAGTGACGTGTTATTACGCGGCGAGTCCGAGAGCGGCCACGAGGACAGCGAGAGAGGTGCGCTGCGCCGCCGATCGACGATCGTAGATCCGTAGGACGACGACGTCGTCGGGATTAACATCGAGGCGAAAGTGTGTTTGGAATACATATATATACGCGATCTCTGCGGTAAACGAGGTCGCGTCGGTAGATCGGCTGGAGAACCCACCGCTGCTACCGATCTCTCGGGAGGGAGATTCTCGAAGAAGAGAACGCGCGCGGCGAGACGCGACGGGTATCCCCCGCTTGCCGCTCGCGGCCTACGGCGACGCGTTTAGGCGCCAATGACGTCACCGTGCGAGTGAGACCGCCGCCGGGGGAATTCGCGGTCGGAGTTTCTCGCCGCGCGCGCGGCACGTTTACGCGTCCCCGACACGACGCGACGCGACGCGACACGGCGCGCGACGCTCAGCAGTGCCGCGATCGCCGGCGATGGTAGCAGCGGTGATGGTAGTGGTGACCGCAGCAGCACGATAGTAGCAGTGTTGGTGGTGCGAATGGTTTATTCCTCCTCCTTCTCCTCGTCGTCGTCGTCGTGTCGTGCCGTGCCTCGCGGTGGGGGTAAGGATACCCCCGTGGAATCCGCGGTGCGCGGGTGGCCGATTATACTTTTTCTATAACGCGCGCGTATGTCGCTCGTCGGCGGGCAATGACTAACCGCGCGCGGCCGATTGCGTTAACGAGAGATATCGTATCCGTCGGGCTGCCGCCGATTCGGAGCCTATCACCGTTAGCCGTTATCGTTGTCAGCGCCGGTCAGACGGGATTTGCATAGCAAACAGATTGACGCGCTCGTAGTAAGTGGATAACGAGAAATCGCGCATGTACACCGTATATAGCGCGAGAGATCGTTGGGCGCTTGTTTGTGTGCTCGCTCGTAAGTGTGTTGGTGAATATATCGCTCAGTGCGTGCGTGCGTGCGTACGACTGGCTCGCGGTACCAGCAGGAGGGAGAGAGATAGAGGATACGACGGACGAGGCAAGTGCGGAGCTTAAAATAGAAAAGTGACTTCGGCTTAAGTACGTGGCGGGAGGACGGAGCGAGTTAAACACACGAATCGGAGAAGAGAAGGGTAGATGTTGTGCTCACTTTTTCCCCACCTTCGCGTTTCTGTGATACGTTCGAATTCTACGTTTCTCCGTGGGTGAAAGAGGAAACAACGGCGGAGGACAACAAGAATACATTATATTATACATATATATATATTTAAATATCTCGCGATGAAGTGCGTATTTCTTCTGTGATAATTCCTATAGTGCGTATTATAGTGGTGAAACGCAAGAAAAGGGGTGAGACCGTGTCTCACCGCGTGCGAGATTCCTTTTTCTCTTTTCCCGCCAGGGTGTGTGGTTGGGGGGAGGGGGAAGAAAAAAAAAGAGAGAGGATCCACAAGTCGATCTTCGGCGCGGTGGAGAGATCGCGCGCCTCCAGCAAGCCAGCCAGCCAGCCAGCGAGCGGTCGGTCGCCCGTCAGGAAAGGAGGCGTCGGCTCGCTCTCTGTCCCACGCGATGGATCGTGACTCGCGTTCGTATTCCTGCGGAGGCTGCGAGAGGACCGCCGCCGAGGGCCGAGCTATGCCGATGGAGTAACAAGTGAGCGGCGAAGCGGCGTTGCCATGACGACAGGTGAACCATGAGTCTCCCCGTAGTGCTCTCCTCCCCGCTCCCCCCCCCCCCCTCTCCCGGCGCTCTCATTCTCTCTCTCACTCTCGTTCCACCGTCACTCCTCGCGCGGCACGTTTGTTGTCCCTCTTTTTTCCTCTGACCCCGTATACTCGCGAGATATGATGCGACAACAGTGTCTCTGTCTCTCTCTGTCTTTCTCGCTCCCTCTTCCTCCCCCCTCTCTCTCTCTCTCTCTCTCCTGTTCTCTCGTGCATTGTGGTCATGTTCTCCGATCTCGATCCTCCTCTCCTGGTTCGTCATTCCACTCTCTCTCTCTCTCTCTCTCTCTCTCTCTCTCTCTCTCTCTCTCTCTCTCTAGACGCTCACACTTCGTTCTCCTTTTTCGGTCGCTCCCTTCCTTCTCTGCGGTCTCATCGCCTCGATACATCGACGTGTTTTCGTGATACTCGGAAAGCTGAGTGATCATGAAAGAGAAACAGGAGAACGAGACAGAGAGAAAAGATTGGATTCTTTCTTGACCAGTTTCGTACATTGTGAACGGTGTTACGATCGCGTAAAAATTTACGAGGGATGCTGCGGTCGTTACGTCAAGCCCTCCGTGTCAGCGTTTTGCTGGCTCCTCTATTCGCTTTCCCCTCTCTTCTTTTTGCAAACCGTACCCGCGTGCGAGCATCGCGTATACGATAGTAATTTCGATCGTGCGTGCGCGCGTGCAATACGTATATGCGTCCATGTATCATACGACGATTTTAGCTATAAAGCCGAAAGGCTTTTTTGTCATGTGCTGTCATGTTTTCCAATATGAAGAGAGGGAGATACACAGATAATGACAGCAATCGTTTAACATTATCACCGCTGACTAACGTTTCTATCCTTGAAAGTACAACGCAGTCTTAGTCTTTATATATACTTGCAACCAAGCTCTATTTTTAACTCGCTGCTGAATAGACACGTGAGAAATAATATTGCCTGTCTACGAAACAACATTTTTGTGTAAAGTCTAATAACAATAGCATTTAATAAATGAATTCACGAAAAGGAATGAAAATCGTTAACATGGATAATTTCCTAGATATTTTCGTACTATCTGTTTTTCCTTCCTAGACTTCCAGTAGACTCTTGGATAAAATAGTAGGAAGATTTCTCATGCCACTATAACCTAATTGAAAAGAAGTAATTTCGAAACACCCGTTAGATTGTGAAGAATCAGCACGCAAATTAAAGCCGTAAATAACCGGCAAGTTATAATTAATCGCTGGTCGCGGTATTTCTCCAGTATCGCTGGTCGACCACCTCTGGTCAAACAAGTACATGTGAACTTCAAGAGAGATAGGCACGACAAAGTTGCAGAGCGGGTAGGTGGACGGTGGGAGAACAATTTTTGAACTGCACAGTGGCAGAGATAATAAGCTTCTCCCTCTATTTCTCTCTTCGCTTTTTCTCATTTTTCTGCTCCGAATAATCCTTCTTTATAGGGATTTTCCTCGTAAACATATTAGCTTAATTTATTTAAACGCATAACAGGTAATTAAAAATACACATGAGAGAACAAAAATCAAAATAACTATGTTCTCTTTTCTATTCACGTATTGCACTAACTGTAAGAGATGTAATTATTATATAAATGAATTATTTAGTTTATACCAAAATCAGTTATTCGCATCAAGTTGTTTTAATCGTTGTTATTTAATTCTTACCGCTTGTATTTATTTATTAACGATTATCAGATAAATATCGCAAAAAAAGTAATTTTTTAATGAATATTTACATCTAGATGCGTAAATACTGAAGCTAGTAAATAATGAAGTATCAAAAGAAAATTGTTGAATATACTTTCTAATAGCCAAGCATCGATGAGCATGCTTCTTTAAGTAATCGCTCCGCACTCACGCACGCACGCACGCACGCACGCACGCCACGTCCGTTGGTCGAGCGGCGTTGGATGACGCCGTTTTAGCATGCTTAGCGCGTAGGCCACGCGATATTCCAAGTACGCTGGGCTATTTTCATGCTACGCCAAGAAGACACGGCGAGCGAGCGAGCGAGCGAACTCCGCGAGTACAAGACGCGCGTCTCTCTATAGTCCTACAGCGACGGCAAGGCGACACACGACGCAGCAGCGACCTACGACGACCAAGCCGTATAAAGCCGGAATCGGCCGGACTGCGAGTGGGATCGTCGGAATTTCTCTCGATTTGTCGTCTATTCGTGGAAAGGACTCCCGGGCCGGAGAGTTGCAAGCCCGAGAGATTCAGACTTACAGCGCGAGTGTCTCCATTCGCGGATATTTCTATTCGGAGAACGCAGTAATTCGAATGTTATGCAAACTCCATTCTCGTATCATTCGGGCTTTGGGCAAGTAGTACGACGATTCATATTAGAACAGTCAGCGCTTAAAATAAATCTCTGAGAAAGCTATTCATCTAACAGTAAGAGATATTGTCTTAATTTCGAGAACCCAGAGAACATTCCTCGTCTGCGAAGAGTACTTGTATAATGAAAATGGAACAGAATGAGACTCGAGGATGAGCAGCCGCTATAATGCTTCGCATTTCTTTGAAACAAGCATAAACACGCGATGAACTTGGCGGCTGTTTTGTGTGTAAACAATAGCACGCGAAGATGATAGTACAAGTTCGTGAAACAAGTTAAAGAAACGTAGAACGACGGAGATTTATATTCTGTAAACACATGTATTCTATTACGTTTTAAAATAGTCGACCAGTGACGCTGTAGAAAACGTTAATTAAAAAAAAAAAGTGTTATCGATATATTTTCTTGGGAGTCTATCAGTTGGAATGTCGCGTGTAATTGCGGGAACATACTGATTTAAAACTTAAACCTCGGGTTTTGTTTAAATATCTAAAAATTTATAGCTGTAGGTCTGAACAATAATTCTGTTAGATCATTATTAAAATAATTGTGTATGTAATAATTGCGTGACGCACAAGCTGATTGCTAGAATGTCAAAACTTTGCAACATTTTTGTCCATTATGTTTGACCTGTAATTATTTTAATAACTCGACAAAATTATTTTTAGATATGTATTTAGTCAAATTTTCAGTAAAATGTTCTTTCCATTTTAACTTAAATGCATTATAACAATTTAAAATGCGTTACAAAAATTATCAAAAATTAAATATTTTCCTATCTTTTTTACATTTATTTTAATTACAAATGTGAAAAATAGCGATGAATATAGTAGCAATCGTACATACATATAACGCGTAACGTGAACACGATTACGATCACAAAAGTTTTAATTACAAGGGTATGTCGATTGCATGTAGATAACACCATGATAACTTCTCTGTTATCAGCTCGCTATGTGTGTGCGTGATCCTCCTTTTAGATAGCTTACAGAGAATACAGTAACTCGAATGTAAGAGGAATTCTCCCGATTTACTAGGAATGTCTAACTTTACACAAGAATATGGAGATGTTAGGCGTTGGATCATTCATCTGCCGATGGGAATCTCTACTGATTCGTGTGGAATCTCGCGCTATGCGTAAATCTGTCAAAGGAATTCGATCTGTCGCGATATCTAGCGTAGTATTATGCGGAAGAGATCAGCCGTTGACGATTAACACACCATTCGTGGAATCCCTTTTCATTATCATTTCGTTTTGAAATTGCGATGTAAATAACGACGCCAATTGCACAAAATACAAAAACGCTCCGTAAACTGATGCAAGACGTGGAACTTGTAAACGCGTTGCGTGTAAAAGTTTTTTTATCGATATTTAATAATCACCTATTCTCCGTTTTTATCAATGTAGATTAATTTTGATCTTGATATATCTAACTGTTTATACTTTTTTCTAATTCTAAAAACGAGGAAAAGATTTATCTTACTCTTTAGAGTAAATTAAACCGCGATGAAAGTTTAATCTACGTACGTTGGTAGTAATTTATTGCGAATTTTATTTCCGCTTAATACGTAAACGCGTATTTATATATTTAAATACTCTAAACTCTTGCTACCTTAAATCAAGCTGTATGGTTTTTGGAATATGCAATTGATGTCAGTCGATCACTGACGATCATTGGTTTTCCCAAAATGGAATTACGAGATCAAATGGAAAATTCATGTTTCGCGACACAAACATCCGCGGGTTAAAATATCTCGCAAAAGGCAACAGCGGCCACACACGTGATACAATGGAATTTACTTTACTCGCTATCTAAATTTACTTTAACTGTCCGTGCACCCCCATCGTAAATCCACCGAACTTCATTACGCTCGCTCGGCGATACTATAAACCTGTTACGGTCTTGTAATAAGCTTAAAAGGATTGTACGACACTCATCCATTCTTTCTCGCTGGACTTCGGGGGTTCTTAATCGCTACCATGTGATCTCTCGAACTTTTGGCTCCTTCATTGAACGGTATGAATGGCGTGATAATTTCATTACCTGCACATATTATTATTGTCGTATACACGCTACTTTATAAATGATGATTAATAGAAGAAGAAGGATGGACTTTCTATAACTAAAAAGTAGAGAAATCGATTTTATCTCAAGGAATTTATCCTCGAAACCAGTTTTTCATGACGTTAATACCGCGTATTAATTTATATTTAATCTCGTCTACTAACAGTAAGATTGAAATCACTCATCAATTTCAAGCTAAACGAAAATTCCGAGTCCTTTGACGTACGGTAAATTGACGGCGGGCATTGATGTAATCGGAGAGATACAGTTATACTATATCACGTTCCACATCGATCGTGACGTGAAGATCAGCAATTGAGGCTACCACGATTAATTGTAGCCAGGCTTATCGTGTTGTTCTTTCAACTAGCTTTAATAACCGTTTCTCGCACGTTTGTTTTCGCGGAAAAGAATAAGCCACAAGAAACATGGCATGTAACGTCACTCGTGTCGAAACCGTAAGAAGAATTACGTTATTAACTCGGTAAACACTCGTCCTAATTTTTAGGAATATTCACGGTATAATGTCCGTTTTCACACGAATTGTCGATTGATGATCTTCGGTGAATTTGCAATTCATAGAGATACGTAATATTTGTTGTAATGAGACGGCGCTCAAATTCGAAGAACTCACTATTATATAGATTCACGCGCCGTGCGTCATAGACATACACGAAAGCCTATTGGCGATAACGGCACTCGTCAATGATAATAGAATCTAATTAAACGAATCGGAAGGTAAATATGAAGTCATATTGTTTGCACTGCGCGACTGACGGCAACACTCGAATGACTCAATTGTCGGGTCATTTTCAATTAAAATCTAGAGTACTGCGAGCATATCTATTTCACGCCATTCTTTAGTGTTGAATTATCAGATTCTTATCGACTACACGAAGCTGTGACGATCAAGATAACGCGCGCAAGTTAGATGATGTAATGACAGAGAATGAAGAGGGCGAGATTAAAATCTCGATCGTTGATTCGCTTTCCCTCGCGCATTATACACGCATGTAAAATGTATAATCGAGTGAAAGCTTAACCCGACATTACTCGCGTGATTTTTTTATTTACTTGCGCAGGATGTTTTTGACACTTCTCTAGCTAGTTCTATATATTTCAATTTTATACATTTCGTTGTTTCCTTTGGTGATTCGTGGTCAAATAAATATTAACAATATTCTATATAGAGCTTTTAGCTAAAGATAAATTTAAAACAAAATTTTTTAACTCTGAAATAATTACACTAAATATAACAACATGTATAATTAGCATTCATACATTTAATGAATTTATTTAAGGCCAGAATCTCTATGGTGTAATCATTTCATAATAAAACAAAAAGATACTTCATGCGAGTAATAAAATGTTAATAATATTCCACTAAAAAAAAAACTAAGATCACAGGAGCGTTACATGATACTTTTAACATCAGAACCGAAGTACCGCTCTATTTTTTTTTTAGTTTCTATTTTTTAGATTACGTTTCTGGGGTAAAAGATAAGATTTCATAATTCTTTTTGTTTTCATAAATTATGTCTTTTGAGATGAAGTAGTTGTCTTTTATCATTTTTTATCATTTCTGTGTTTTTGTAGTAATTAATTTTTTTTATTGAAATAGAGATAAAAAATCGATGATGGAATAAAATTACAAAATTTTTTGTAGAGAGCACGAGAGAGAAAGAAAAAGTATACGTGTTGCGTGCATACGAATGTGTATACTGCGGAGGGAGAAAAACATTCGTTCGTATCATCGGTTCAGTCTCGAAGAGAGTCTCCTTTCTTCGGGAAGCATCAAGGGGAGGGAGGGGCAAAGGAGGGATTCCGTGGATAGGCGGCCGTGAACGTCCTAGGGCACGTAGACGCACGGCGGGGTGCGTGACCCAATCACCCGTTCACCGGCAGTGAGCGAGCGGAGCAGCGTGAATTCGTGCCGAGTCTCTTCGCCGCGACCGGCGGCGCGGCGCGGTGGGGGACTATCGCGCGGAGTACGGTAGCGCGCGCGCGCAGAGTGTCGAACGGAATCCCCAAGTGCGCGAGCGAGATCGTTCCGTTGGCGTGTGTGTGTGTGTGTGTGCGTCAGTAGTGGCCGTGCGAAGGCCGACGGTAGGGGAGAGTTGTGCTCCGTCAGACGCAAGCAGGCGGCCGATGGGCGCGGGAAGGGAGAGGCAGGGAATGCCGCTTCTTCGTCAGACGCGCGCGGCGACGCGGCGACGGCGGCGGTGGCTCGGGTTGCGCGCGTGACTCACTTGCACATCGCGGGAATCTCCCGCTTCCTCGCCGGTGGCAGCACCGTACGACCCCGAGAGATCACCGCGTGCATACGATACAGTCAGACGAAGGAGAGGCAGCGACGCGGCAGCGGGCACCGCATGATCGGAGAGTTCATCCGGTGCAACGACGCGCGCTTGGCCGCCACATAGATCCGCTACGCGATACACCAGTGTTTCCCAACCTCGCTTCCGTAGCGACATACTTTCGATGTCATCTAATTTTCATAGGAAGATCATAACGCGTTATAATAACAATCGTTAATTCGATGATTCGGACACTTCAAGCGGAAGATAGATTAATTAATTGGAAGCAAAGTAGCAATGTGTGTTAACTATTATTAAGTCTTACGACCTCTGATGTAATCTAATTTCCATAGGAAGATCGTAATGCGTTAATAATAATTGTTAACCCTTACATGGGAAAGAGGTAGTTTAGTTTTTTTAATCGAAATTTCTTGATTACGTCATTTAATAGTTATAAAATATTATAATCTATAGACTGAATGTATATTTCAACGAGAAAGAAGAGATTGATTTACAAATAGTTTACATAAGAGAGATACTGCGCGCATCACTGATTTGATTTACGCAAAATGTTGCATTGAGTGGACGTTAATTGGACGACATATTTCGTACATCTGGCACACGCACAATCTGGCAATAAAACCACGATAAATAAATATGCTGTTTGCGTACGTTAAAATACTACTAACAGACAGTTAAAATTACTGACGCTGCCGTTGAATGACTATGCCAAAACAACACTGTCCATGCTTTAAAAAGAAACATTCTACCGTTATCGATTATCGCATCAGTTAAATTAAACTCCACCAGCAGAAAAGAATCGGACAGCTATCGTAGCTTACGCAAAATTAATGAACGAGCGGGGAACTGACCCGAGCTCTGACTCAGAATCAACAAGATACTTCGAGGTTTCGAGATGTTTTCGTTTCTCTTATGTATTGAAGGATTCTCGCTGAGAGCTCGCCGTCACGTTAAATATTAAAAACTCACGTCATTGCCAAATTATGCCGCTCTTTCCTCGAGGCGAGGAAGACGACGCTTAGGGGATCGGCGATCTCTCGCCGGCGAAAGTCGTGGAACCATGCAACTGGTTTCCGCAATCCGGTGTTCGATAACGCTCTCAAGGAACACTGATTCACGTACGACGGAATTCCGAGTATTCGCTGACTTCGTATACAGGTGCGGAGCTTTCGTCGTAGTTGTATAATATGAGAATGGCGCAATGCCATTCAAGCCTAATTTCCCGTTTATCAATTGAGCCAGATAAGAACGAGCTACACGGGCTTCTTATGTTTCGCGCGATAATTAATCGATTACTCGCGGTTGCGTTTTCCTGTTTAACTACGCACTATGCACGATTGATAAATAATCACGTGTTATGTACAAGTCAAGTCTAGCATGATTCAAACCCCGTGTTTAAAAACTGATGATAAAAAAGTGGAAAATTCATTAAAATTTAACAGAAAATCTTGATTTGAAAAGTCAACTATAAAAGAATTAGATAAATTACTACAAAAATAAAAGTCTTGAGAAAAACTAAATACGTATTTCTTCAGTATAAAGGACGTAATTATTGAAAAGTGAAAAGATTTCAGAATCCTATATATCTTTTTACACAAAAAATATAATTTGTTATTGATTAAAAATAATAGAAACAGCTAATAATGACCGTTCGATATTTTTGACATTGAAAACTCAATTTAATTAAGACAAAATGCAAAAACTTTTATTAAGAATTTCAACAGCAAATTTTCAATGTAGCAATTAAAGTTGTCAAGCGTAATTGATCACTTTTCGCGATGTATCAAGGCGAAAGATAAATTTGTGAACATTTCAAACGATAGAGCACTAATTGAGATTCAGACGTAAATAAGTGCGAAAATTGAGGCATGACGGGATTAAGCCGCGGTCAGTTAAACGAACGTTTAACGTGTCTGCCGCGTCCGGCATAAAACGATTAACGAATTGTCAGGTCCATATAACGTGCGGTGGCATGATGTACGTTGTACGACGTATGGCAGACTGAACGAACTATTCATAGGTTGCAATTGGTCGTTTGTACGAGTTTACGCTTCGCCTCTTCGAACTCTCACTCAGGATTAAGCCAATGTACGAAACAATATCTACGAATTGCTTTCTTACCGTATTCACTTACTTAATTTGCGCATTCTTATATATTTATTATTTAACAATTTAAATTTTAAAGAAAAAAAAGTTTGAAATAATCTTGATTAAAGTATACTATATTTTTTTTTTATCAAAACTTATATGTAATTTTATGTCGATTTTTATGTTGCACTTAAAAATGGTGCGCTCGTAAAATCTTGCCTCTGTTAACTTCATGAAAGAAATTGAGAAACTCATGCTTCATTTTTCGATTTATTATAAATATGATCATGAATATAAATTGCTTTATGTTTGCGTCTTGGTTTGGCCAAACATGGCGACATACAACGAGAGTTATCTTTGCGCGCGTACGCCCGCTGATGCATCGTCCAAGAGAGGGGCCCGAGGTCAGAGAGCAAGCTATCAAGATAGAGGGCAAACAATAATAACACCAATACATCAATAAAGTATTCCAGAGATTCGCGTAGTTTAGCTTTCTATATATCGGGCTTTTATTCGAATTGGAGAAAACGACGTGGGCGAGATCGCTAAACTCGGCGACCAAAAGTCCGAAAATAAAACTTTACGGCGAGAGTCCGCAAGTATAACTTTACGCTCACAATGGTACATCACGAAAATCTCACTCACGTCTTCTCTGACGCGGTGACGATCGACCTAAAATAAAATGGTTGGGACAATTTTATTTTAAGTTAATTCCTCTTTATTTCGAAGAATTTTATTTTCGGAACTTTATCGGTATGATTGACGATCTTTCGCGAGATGCGTGACATTTCGTAACAAAATTAAAAAGCGGATTTATATTGGAGATAAAAATAATTCTCGCATAAAACGGCGTTGTGATTTTCTTTGAGATTTTGTAGTACTTGTGAATTGAATATAATTCTAGATGAAAAATAGTAAATGTCAATGCAAGGTAAGGTCACGTCAATTTTTATTCTTTTATATCCAAGTGAATTGAAATCTTACGATTGTATTGAAATTCTGAGAAAGCTGTAATAAATTGTTATGTCTTTTTATGTAGCAGCTTATCTGGTATACATATTTTCTCGTCTGTTACGAATTTTTATTGTCTTTCGAAGTATATTGAGAAATAATTCATTTTTACGCGGCCTTATAATTTCCCTATATCCACAAAAAATTATCAAGCAATAACAGGGTACTTGCAATCATTTTGCTTTAGTTTCTCACGGAATTAAACGCGTCCACGGAATTGGAGCGGTTTATTCGTAGAGAAATAACTGCGGCGGTATTTTATACTACCGAGTATAGTCGACCAAAATCTGCATCTGCGTTTACTCGAAATGCAAACAAAACGTATCGTGACCCATTTTCGTCGCTCTGCGGACTCCGCGAGTGCATGCGTATTTATTGCGCTGCCATACGCGTTTGCGAAGCATGTATATTCGTTACGAGGTAGCTTACGTGAGTATATGCACGTGTGATGCTCGAATAACTTCAATAACAAGTTGTAATTTGAGGCAAATATTTGAGAGGCCGTTAATTGAATAATCCGAAATTCGCGGGTGATACATCCCCGATGATAATCTTTTCACTGCGTTTATCCTTTTTCCATTTATCGATGTTATATATCAGCCTCGATTCGGAACACGTGTCACAATTGAAATACGAAAAAAGAATAGCATGTAACACGTTCGTCTATAATTAATTTTAATTGGATAAATTATATGCTCAAATTTTTTGAATAATTCTCTAACTTTTAATCTCCTTACGAACTGTAATACAACTATTTGTAAGCTACATTGTTAAATTAATAATTTATTATAATGTGAGTAATCATCATTTCTACAGGAAATCCTATTCACAGTCATCAATTTAACTAAAACAATAGAATTAAGCAAATTAACTCAATAAAACACCTATTAAATTTGACTCAAATTTAGTTTATTATTTATTAAGTGCCTACGTTAATATAGATATTTATTTTGAAAATAACTATAGAAATGAATTGATATTTACAATTGGAAGTTAAAAACAATATATTATTTAATTTAAGAGATTGCATTGCTATTGCTCCTTTAATATTTAATAATGAAAATCTATTGTTTGAATATTTTGACATGATCTCCTATATATATCGTCATTTTATATGTACACTGCTAAGCTATTATAAAAATACCTTTTTTTTTTAAATCAAATAATAATATAGTGTACGTACACTATACTGCGCGACACATGGACGTTTTATGTAAATTTACGATAGCGCGCAAATATCACCGGCGATACGATGATTCAGTTTCCTCGTGCACGAACTCTTAGATCGGTCCGCAATACATAAAACATCCTGTGATAATACAGCGTAGATACCGCGCGTTCGAGAACGCATAGGATTGAGCGAATAAGAATGACTTTGACAGTAAAGAACGTGCCATCGTCACTTCATTCATCTCTGCAGCCGCAGAAGAGCCTAATGAAATCCACCTAAGTGTCTTGCGTCACGCGTATCCTCCCACGACGTGTCTGCTCATAAAGGAGTGTTTTTATTCACGAATTGACGTATTATGCTTGCGTGTGCGTCGTAAACTTTGCAGCAACAGCTGCAATTAACGCGATTCACATCTTCGAGCGTTTTCGTCGATCGGACGAGCAATTTATGTCCCTATTTTTGCTAATGCAGATTAACTTTAATTTATAATCAGTTCAATTTATTTTCATCTTCTATAGTTCTATAAAGCAAATTAAACTGAAATTAAAGTTAATCTGCATGTAGAATCAATTTACATTGATAGAAATAGTAGGTTTTTAACTGAATAAATAAGGCATCGATATTACAATGAGACATGATACAAACGTCTGTGAAGCTGGCCCCTCATTGTCAAAATTTTGAAAAAATAAGCAGAGTTCTGGTTGCCCCCCGAAGAGTTCTAGAGTTCTTTATCAAATTTAGGAAGAGTTCTATTGATTAAAGCAGCGAAAACACCATTTGAAATTACGGGGGGGGCCAACTTCACGATTCTGCAACTTTGAAGAACTATAACTTCTAAACCGTTCATTTTAGCACGTTGGTCTACAGAGGACAATCGATAGAACTCTTTAGGGGGCTATCAGAACTCTCAAGAGAACACCGAATTTCCAAAATTTTTTTCAAACAAAATTTTTTCCGAAAAAAAATTTTTTTTTTTAAGAAATTCGGCAATCTGATACGAGTTCTAGTAGCCCCCCGAAGACTTCTAACGATTATCCTTAACAATCGATGCTCTAAAATCAATATCCAAAAAGATATAGTACTTTGAAGTTACAGATCTTTAATTTTTCTAATTGTAAGTCCACAGACGAAAAATTTTTTTCTCGGAAATCCGGTGTTTTCTTCAGAGTTCTGGTAGCCCCCCAAAGAGTTCTAACGATTATCCTTAACAACCGATACTCTAACATCAATATCCAAAAAGATATAGCATTTTGAAGTTACAGATTATTAATTTTTCCAAGTCCACAGACGAAAAATATTTTTCTCGGAAATCCTGTGTTTTCTTCAGAGTTCTGGTAGCCCCCATCGTGAAGTTGGCTCTCCCGTAATTTCAAATAGTGTTTTCGCTGCTTTAATCAATAGAACTCTTCCTAAATTTGATAGAGAACTCTAGAACTCTTCGGGGGGCAACCAGAACTCTGCTTATTTTTTCAAAATTTTGACAATGAGGGGCCAGCTTCACAGACGTACGATACAAAGGTAAAATTATATCAAATTAATACTCATCTAAAATCTATTGAGATCGGTAAAAATACGAAGCTGAAGATAATACGAAGCGAATAGCGAACTGCACTTTTATAAAATTTTGCTTATTGTATAATCTTGCAACGTCACTTAATTTATGAATGAATTATAATATATCGCGCGATACTTTCGGTGTCTTTTACGAGAGTCAAAATTTTCATGGTGATTTCCTGGTGTTTCTTCTCCGAGTGGAGGAAATCGCTGCTGCCAAATGGACCGTTGCGTTGATGTAAGTCTGTGGCGATGATTCTTCGCGAGAAATGCCTCCGTTGGCGAACAAGATTGGCTCGCGTTCTGCCAGCTCCTCGTGTTTCTTTTTTTGCCCTTCTCTGTCTCTCTCTCTCTTTCTCTCTCCCCCTCTCCATCTTCTTTATTTGCGCATATAAATAGCGCGGTCCAAAATTACCGGGTACTTCGGCGAACGGTGCCGCGCGCGAAAGTGACGTCCAAGAAAAGGCCGGCGATTTCTGCTAGTTATAAAAATATACGCGAAAACGGCGTGGACGCTCGGTTGACGACGCGCATTCTTCAACGAGAGAGATACGATGAGAATAACTATTCAAACGAAAAACGCAGAGGAATATAGAATTATTCATGGATCTTATTTAAGCCTTTACGGCCCGAACTGATGTCAATCATTATGTAAAAACTATACAGCGACTATATAAAAGGAGAGAAATTCTTTTGTTTTTAAATGAGGTAAAGAATGAATTAACATATTTTAAGACGCGATAAATTTTTCTCAAAATATTAGAACTAAAAATATATTAAATCCTTTATAAAACTGTTCTTTTGGCACATATCTATCTTTGAATGATTATTGAATATTTTTATTTCAATAGTGTCGATAGCGATGTAAATTGCATTCATGAAGTAAAATTCAATTGTTTCTTTAAAAACGTTAATATTGATTGCCAAAATGTAATGAAATTTAATTTTTTATAATCAACGATTGTGTTCGATGACAATGGCAATCAAGTTCTTGTGGATTTCAAGTGCTTGCAAATGTTTATAACTCGATAGGTTAATTAAAATTTTAAAACATGTATACGCAGAAGAGATATATTGTGTGTGTGTATATCCGTTTTAAATTTTTTATATAATAATGATATGTTGTAAAACATTTCTTTTTAATTAAAATATGTATCGCAAAACGTTTTAAAACTTAACGAGAATATTTACAAAAAAAAATTCAATCTTTAATAATACCTATTCAATGTCTCGTAACTTGAGTAAATATTAAGTTAATGAATTATTTTAGTAATTACCCTATAATTACGTTACTATATTTACTAATTTAATTATTTCAGAGATCAAATTCAAATTGCAGTAGTGTCAACTGAATGCGACATTTAGACTATCGACCTGTATTCGTCGATCGATCACGTAATTATTGCGTCGAGGAGAAGAGACGAATATGCCGATAGACTATTCTAAATAATTCCACGCTAAATAATTCGTCGTCGATCAGTCGCGCCGGTGGACAAACGCGGAAGGGGAAACTCAGTCGTTTATAAATGAAAATGCAGGCGCAGAGAAGTCTCGCTCGTGCACGTAAACGAAATCTGTTGTGTGTGTGTGTGTGAACTGTTGAACTCGTCCTCAACTTCCGTTTTCGCAACGTCACATTGCTGTATAATTCCGCGGAGATGACCTGTCGCGCCTTGAATATTGAACATACGGATATAATTGTGTTTGAATCTATTTCCGCTTAAAACGTTTTACAATATTTTATTAAACGATGTTGATATATAAATATTGTTTAATTTATTTAGCGATATTAAATTCAATTTATATATCAGAAATACTTAGAACTTTATCCAAACTAAAAATGCGCTACTTACAAAAAATACTTTGAATAATATCTAGCAGGCATTTACAACGTAATACAGCTTGTGATATGTACATGCTACGTGCTAAAAGAATAAGAATTAAGTTAATCTCACAAAGGATGCCTTAAAATAACGCGTATTTAAAGCGTGTCTACATCATTAGAGCGGAATCTAATAGAATTGGCGTACCGCAAAATGCGTAATCGAATTTCCTAATTGAATTATTTGCGGAGTTCTTATGTGATGGCCGGTATTTTCCCTGTATGTATCATTTTAGCTTAGCTATTTCTTTACTGCGGAGAAAAATATCTATTGACAGATTATTATTAGCGATTATTCATGGCTAAGTATTTTCCTAATCGCGAAAGTGTACTGCGAATCTGCCAATTACTTTCCTTGTGCAGAATACATGATCAATTTTACACGCACGCGCGCGCGCATACACACACACACACGCTTCTTTATTTTAATTTTAATTACATATATGTAAAATTGATATTATATATAATAAATATACGTATGTATATTTGTTATATAATATTTTTATACCGCTCCTCGATATACATATAATCTGAATAAAAATTTTATTTTTTTATCTTATGCGATAAAATTAATTAATACGAAACTACGCTGTCACCTAAGGCATGATATACGAAAATACAATGCACCATAAATTTATCCAATATGATATATACTGTATTTTTACTTTGCCAAGTATTGGTGCTGGATTTATAAGAAATTGAAAAGTAAGAGATTAATAATGCAGTAATATATTTTTTTTCTAATTAAAACTATGTATGTAGTAAACACACGTTCACATTATTTGTAATCATCTCTATAGTCTGTATTTTTACATCCTATATATATGTATGTACGATTTTGTGCAATTACGGATATGATATAGGTAATAATGGATAACATCTAAAAATCGAGATAGCATTTTTTATGTAACTCTATAACGTAACATTACATTTGATGTGTCGACCGTGATTCGGCGCAATTATTCGTAACAAATCAATTCACTTTTGTGCGTCACGTAATTGTTGGTGCTACGTAATCGATGGAATAATATAACGCATACCAAACGACTGTCAGTATTTTCTCATCTCACCGAGAGTGCATTAACGCCTTTGTATTTATGGAAACGTCATAAGGCAATTGACACAGTGGACTAGAATTTTCCAATCAGCGTCATCGTGATACTTTACTTGGCGTGACCTCGAACACTTTCCTTGTGTACGATCGTCGTCGCACGCGTGTCACACGAACGATTTCGTCGTCATCGTAAATTTGATGCGTTATTAGTGTCGTTACGTAAGGTCACTTTGCACGTAATCAAAAAATTTACTCGATGTCCATTATCTTGGGGCTTTTTACTATACGTTTGTTTTTTCCCAACGTCAACAGTCACACTACAGCATCCTGCCACAATAGAGATAATCAACAATTAAAATCGGATTAATCGACGCCACATGCGTGTTCTCTTCATGGAATAGTCTCAACGATTCGCGCAGAATATCGAGAATCCTTCGTGAATCACCTCCCCTCTCAACACGGAACATCGTGTACGACGACATCCGTTCTCGCATCTGAGTCACCTGAGAGCCCACCCGTTCGCCGCGCATGATCTCGCCTTCTCTTTTTCATTCCGCTCCTTTTCTTCTGACTCTGACAGTCGGCAGTGATTAATACTACCTGGTGTTGCGTTGTTTGCAGAGACCCATACTGTGGCGATGACAGACCCACAGCTGACCAATAATAATAACAATAACAACAACAACAACAACAACAACGATGGCGAGCCAAAGTATTTACACAAAAAATTCAAGAAGATGGCGACGACTGAAGTTGCGCCGAAAGTCGTTGAGAAGGAGGGCACGACAAACAACGCCGTTCCTGACGAGGCACCAAAGCGAAAGGACCACGACAAGGACGGCAAGGAGTCGTCGAAGGAACTCGGCAACAAACTCGACCCTTCCCCGGAGTCGGCAGGGGGTGTCAAACCCACTGCCGAGTCTCGGAAGAGCGGCGGCTACGCGTGCCCTCACTGCCCGATGACATGGACCAAGCCGAGTGTCCTTCAGAAGCACATCAGAGCACATACAAACGAACGACCGTTTCCGTGTCCTTCATGTGAAATCTCCTTCAAGACCAAATCAAATCTGTACAAGCACTTCAGGTCGCGTTCTCATGCACACAAGATGGAGAAAAGAGAGAAGGTACTCTATTAATTAAATTAAGTAAAATCTAAATAGTTTAATTTAAAAAAAAACTTTGATAAAATCTTAATATTACAAAAAAAGATCTAATAATGTAGTTGCCGATTAATACAAATGTATAAGATTTAATCTTTAATAAGGCATTTTTTGTAATTTTCTTACGTTCAATAAATATCATTTAGTTCACTCATTATTCGCAATTCAATATTATAAGTTTCGATGTTTAATTAACATGCAACAATCTAACATTTTTATCGTAGGTATCCGAGGATTCCGATATAAGTCTGTCGGATAGCGCCAGTAATGGTACTGGTACACCACCGCCGCCGCTAGCTTCGACACCCACAACGTCAACGACGACAGTATCCACTGCTGTAGTAAAGACCGTGAAAACCGGCAAAATCTACAAGCCAAAGTTTCAAGCCCGAACAGCACTGCAGTGCGTAAACAGTGACACCGAAACGTCTTCCTTATCGCCCACTTCTTCTAACAGTTCCTCCTTGTCTTCTTCCACAACCACTTCTACTTCTAATTCTGTTAAATCTAACGCGGAACAGCTACAGGAGCATATCGACAAGATCATCACAGACAATCAGGCGATCGTCGACGCAGTGGATCCACGTCTGCATAAACTAATGCATCGCCAACAAAGCCTAGTCGAGACAAAGCAGTCATTTGAACAGCAGCCATTGAACTTGTCTTCCGTGGAGGAGACCTTGAACAGCAGAAAGCGTTGTTACAGCGATAGTTGCACTCAGGAAGCGAAAGATGAGTTATCGGATAACTCGATCATCAAGGATCGCCTGTTGAAAACTCGCGGTTCTATGAACGGACCGATACCGGAGACTGCCGTAGAAAATTTTGTCTGTCCCACGTGTAACATCCCCTATACTAGTATAGACAATTTAGAGGCTCATCGCAGATATTACTGTAAAGGTATTGATAATTCTCGAAAAGGAACCGATTATCACGCGGACTTAGAAAAACGAGATTCTGATTTCGATGTAAAATCTGCCGATTATTATAGCACTTTGCAACCGTTGCCCTCGCCGGGTCCTCTACTAGGTAACACCAGACTAGTCGACGCGTATGCTCCACCAGCCAAGAAGCAAAGAACGGAAAATGTGCCAACCAGTTTAAGATCGCTTGAGGAACTTAGCAAGTACCCGCGTCCAAACTCGCTGCAGATGTTCGGTGGTGAAGTAAGGATCCTCGACAACACGGGCGAAGTAACGAAAACGATGAGGATCGAACCACGACAGACAAATTCGCCCACAAATGAGCATGTAGTCAACAACAAGTGCATGAACTCGGAGACGGCGTCGATAGTGGTGAAATCGGGACTTCATTCTGGTGGTACCATGATGCATAAACCGCCGGGAACGTCGGCTAGCACATCCAATTCCTCCATATCCCTGCCTAATGCACCGAAGATATTGGCGCCCATCATACCAAACATATCAACTCCGAATATAGCGCCTACCATGTCCTGCTACGACTATTTAGAATCGCACCTCAACCCGCTGACGAGCATCACTGCCTACAATCCGTTGACTCTACCGCAAGCTGGTATCACAAGTATTCTCCATGGCGGAAAGGTGATACCTTATGTACCTGGTATGCCCGGACCACATACTCTGACCGGTACGCCGACTATAGACATATCTCCGAGCATAACGGCTGGCGAAGCCGGTTATAAAGTGATACCGGGCCTACCGGGCTTACACATGATACCTCAGCCACTGGACCTGGCTAGTCCAGTGAAGGTACAGCCCAATACAGTGCCTGGTATGCCCAGTCCATTGTCTGGACATGTTCCTTCCATGCTGGATCAGCCTCTGGATTTAGCTAGTCCGGCAAAGGAGTCATTGAAGATTAGTTTCAAGACACCTAATGGCGATGGTCTGAAGAGCAGCTTAACCAGTCCTAAAGTTCCTAACGTCAAGGTCGAAACTTCGACAGACAAGTATCGCACAAGGATACCGTCAACTCTCACCGGTGGAGAAACCGGCAAAGCAGAGCTCGATCGTCATATCAAAAATAATACGGCCGTAAAGTACAGGAGTGTAGAGAGTCCGCGAGAGAGGAAGGATTTTACATACGACAAGAGTCCAAAGTTTGACAAGACTTTTAGTTATCCAAATGGCGTGGATCCTACAATTTCTTCGAACTCTTACAGTAAGATGAGATACTCGCCCAAGACCATCTCGGAAAGCAAGAAAAGATCACCGAATTGGGGTATTAGTGAAGTGGATGTTGGCAGAGCACTCCCGGTAGATACGCACACAGCAATCTCTAAATTAGACCTACCTGTTCACGAGAACGGTCGATTAAAAAATAATGTTTCTTCGGATACACGTGGATGGATTAAAGTCGCGGACGGATACAGCGCATTTAACGGCGCTAAGACAAAGGCCGACAACGCGTCATCGGTAATACTTGTAAACTTAGATTCTTCCAAGACAGAAGTGCCAACGAAAACTTCCGTAGAATTAATTGTTAAGGACAAACAACCCGAAGTCAAATCACCGAAGAGCGGTGACGTTGTTAAAGAAACAACAAACGCTAATAAGTTCTTGAGACCTA
Organism: Cyphomyrmex costatus; assembly: GCF_001594065.2. NCBI lineage: Eukaryota > Metazoa > Arthropoda > Insecta > Hymenoptera > Formicidae > Cyphomyrmex > Cyphomyrmex costatus. The sequence goes on along the minus strand of NW_017275965.1, from coordinate 4,057,567 downwards.
CGTCTCTACCATTGAAACCCGGCACGTTTACGCCGAAGAAGCATCACGGGATCACGCCTACGGCGAACACACTTCCTCTCATCAGTCCGGAGACTCCGCGACCCAAGAAGTCGTACGGACAACTATATCTAAATGGGCATGCTTACACATATCTAGGTCTCAAGTGTTCCACCAGGGTGTTTTATTGTACTTTGAATCGACCGCAGCCAATGTATGTCACACAGCAGCATGGTCTATCGATGTACTCCAATTGGAAGATATGCAAGGAGGCACCACCAGATGTGGACATGGCACATTACGACTCTCGACATAGACCTCTCAATTACACGACCGCTTGGAAGAAACAAGAGGATATTTTAACACACTCTTCGCAAAGACCAACCACTCCCACCAGTCCGGACAGCGGATTAGAGAATGACATGCAAGAGAAGACGAAGAGGGTGAAGATATTTGACGGAGGCTTTGAAAGTAACGAAGATTACACTTATGTGCGCGGAAGAGGTGAGGAATGTTTAAATATTACGTTTTTCAAAATAGAACAAAATTTGAACAATCTCCAAATTTTTAACGGTTTTATTCTAAAATTAAAATATAATTTAATATTATTTATTATAGGTAGTATATATATATATATATATAATATAATCTATTAATATTTGTAATTTATTTCTCGTTTTGTTAATAAGACTTTATCAATTATAATCTTAATATTGTAACAATAAATCTTTAATTATTTCGTATATTACTTAAGGACGAGGACGTTATGTCTGCGAAGAATGTGGTATTCGTTGTAAAAAACCATCTATGTTGAAAAAACATATCAGAACACATACGGATGTTAGGCCGTATACTTGCAAGCATTGTACCTTTAGGTAAGTTGATGTTTTTACACATATATCACAGTAAGAAAGCAATTATTTATATGTCTAACTTTACTTCTAACAGTGATAACCTACTTACGGAATCATAATTTTTTTGCGACAGTTTCAAGACAAAGGGTAATCTCACAAAACACATGAAGTCCAAGGCTCATTACAAAAAATGTGTGGAATTAGGCGTAGTACCAGTCCCTACAACTGTCTGCGACGAAAATATCGACAAGGAGGCTATCGCGCGATTAGCTGCTGGTGGCGGTAACACGGAAGAATCCTCAGAGGAGGAGGAAGAAAGTGACGGAGAAGAAAGCGAAGAGTCGGGTAGCGAGGAGCAAGAAGCAGCACAAAGTCTACTCAGTCTTTCACAACGTAATACGTCGAATAGATTGCCGGGCTTGTTGCCATCTGGTAGGCCCTCAACGTATCCATACACGTTAACTTTACCGACAACTTCCACGGTAAGCATCGCACCCACTACCGCGACTACATCTACCATCAGTCAAAGCGTCACCACGCAAGAAACAACTTTGATCCAAAATGAATTATCGCACCGTTATTATTTCCCATCAAATCGAAATACGACGGAAGAAACGAGGATCAGTGTTATCCAATCGTCAAAGAAAGATGATTCTGACTTTGAGATCGAAGAAATCGCCGAAGCTACGGAGTCGCGTCATCAGCTGTCACAGCCCATGGATCTCACGACGAAGCAGACCACTCAGGTGTTGCCTTCGCCGGTCCCGCAAAGGGTTAGACCCGCGGATATTCTGACACCCGTTTCGGAGCCGGTCTTATTGCAGACGATAGTCCAGACGATGGAACGGCTACCTATACAGGGTAGAGAATGGAAACCGGATGCGGAGGGCCACATGTTGCAGGCCTACCTCACAGAGAGACATGTGATGGACAGCAAAATTAAGCAGCAGTATCGCGTGGGAAATACCAAGGACAATAAGCAGATACAGGAAAGAGATATTTACCTACGTCATCAGGATCAGAATAGGTCCAGGCACATAGATTCCAATGGTATTCCGACGGTGACATACACCGATCCTAGCAAGATGCAGCATACCGTTATGGAATCTAGGGTTAAACAAATGACGAAGCATACCAGTGACGATATTAAGATGGAAATCAGGGAGAAGATTTATCAGAACAATATGGCGATAGAGAGACGAACATTCGATTACGAGACTATTCACAAGAATAAAGAACAAACTAATCGTATGATTTCTGATCGTGAAAATTTTGAGCTTGGTCTAACTAACGGTCCCGCTAGCACAAGACCAGGTATTGAATATGGTCTATCTATGATCAGGAACAATAATTCGATCGAAAGACCGAACTGTTCTATTGTACCTGTTCGCAACACGTCCACTATTGATTGTCATTCGCCGAAATCTTTAAATATGGACGTCAATAATCGACCACCGTTGATGCAACACACGAACAATGACATTGACAGAAGTTCCATGTTCAACGCAATGAAGATGGTGAGTGAAATGGAAAGACCTAGAGAATGCCATCCTGTCGGTCAGGAAGTAAGATCTGCTAATCAAGAGATGAGATCCGCGACTAACGATATTCGAATGCAGAATCATAGTCCACGAAATCTCGACCTAAGACCACCAAGTAGAGAGATCAGAACACCCGGTCAAGAGTATAGAACACAGAATCAGGAATTGAGGTTGCCGAATCAACAGGAGTACAAGATACGCGGCCATGAGATGAGACCGCCTAGCCGTGAGTACAAGCCGTTCGCTCACGATATGCAAGTTATGCAGGAGCTTATGCCATCGGCAAACATGGAAATCCGGCAAACAAATCCAGATAATAGACCACCAAGCCGTGATATGAGAGCTCTCGCGGAATACAGAGCGCATGTGCAAGATTCACGCACCAACTACGAAATATTACAGCCTATCCACGAGCCACTCAAGTCGCAAAACATAGACGCAAGAAGCACGTCACCTCAAAAAGTACGAATCCTCTATTACGACACCAAACACACTGCGGACATGGTTAAACAGAATGCATTAGATAGCATGAAGCACGCGATAGCTGGAAAGATAGTCGTCGGTGGATCAGATTTTCAATCGCCTTCAACAAACACAGGAAACGGGAAACCACAAGCGGAATTTCTACAACCGTCGAGTGGACCCGCGCCTAATTATGTCAGGTAAGGAAAATATTTTTATAATTATAATATATATAAGCAACTAAGATCCAGCTAAACCGTTATAGGCTTCGTTTTCGTATTAGTTATATTGTTATATTGTACGGTCCTTTAAAATTTAATATTGTTAAAATATTTTTAATTATTTTCTAAATATATTATTTGATGTTATGTTAGAAATACATATTAAGGTACTACACTAATTTAATATATGTATGTATATCTTTAACGCAACATAAAATAATACCATTTTAATGTGTGTATGTGTGTGTATATACAATAATATATATATATTCTAAAGGGAATATATATACACATATATATATATATATAATTCTAAAGGGAAGGGAAAGAGGTGATTCTACATGGAAAAATAAGCTGAAAATATAGAATATAGTTTTTCTATATAATGCTTCGTTTTTTAGAAAATCGACTTTAAATATTCGATTCAACGGGTCGCGCTGTAGACTATTATTGATACTCACGTTTAAATGTCACAAATTGTAATCACGAACTGTGTAAAAAAAAAAAAATTTATAATACATTATAATAATATTTAAATTTTATTCGTTATAGAATTATCAAAATAATTTTAATTGTAACAGCTGAAACTATGAAATATGATTACAGTGTCACGGAAGATGGTAGGAGTGTATGTGGGATTTGTAATAAGGTGTTCAGTAAGCCTAGTCAGTTACGGTTGCACCTCAACATTCATTATTTTGAGCGGCCATATAAATGCGAAAACTGTGCAGTTTCCTTCCGGACTAAAGGCCACTTGACGAAACACGAAAGATCCGTTTCCCATCACAATAAGGTAAACGACGGATCAAGTTTATTTCTATCGAGCAACGTTATATCTTTTAGTGTACGAGTGTACGAGTAGTTATTATATTATTAGGTCAGTATGACTTCTACGTTTGGTGCGGCGACTACTAGCAATCCCAGACCTTTCAAGTGTACAGATTGTAAGGTAGCATTCAGAATACATGGACATTTGGCCAAGCATCTTCGTAGCAAGATGCATATCATGAAATTAGAATGCTTGGGCAAACTGCCGTTTGGAACATATGCAGAGATGGAAAGGTCTGGCGTCAACTTGAATGATATCGATACTACAGACTGTGATAATAGTCTTAATAGTCTGCAGGTTCGTAATAAAATTATAATTGCGCGTGGTTTTTATATTTAACAAAGGAAACATTGAGATAAAATGAATTTTTTTCTCGACAGATGTTGGCTCAAAGATTAGGCGAAAAGGATCCGGCGAAAATGGCGCAGTGGGATTCGGAAGCTCTGCCCGGACCGGTTGTGAGTGGCAGTGAGACTTCGTCAGATGAGGGTGAGCCTATACCGCAGCACACACTTCATGCGCAATATATGAAAGCGACAACGGACGCAGACATCTCTCGATCATATCAAATGTCAATCGTCCCCGAGAAACCGAAAGCCATTAACGACGTTCGCCTCCGCAGCCCTCAGTTCAATCAACATAGACGTGATTACGCCGTTAAAGAGCAGCGACCAATTCCGACGGTCATTCCGGAAGACGCAAGGTCGGAGGACAGTTTACAATCGTACAAGTGCCAAGTTTGCCCCGTATCTACGCGTACTGTAAATGAGTTACAGGTACACTGTTTTGTTGAACATAATATTGAGACGGATTCTAGTACAAATATTCATGGAGATAGAAGTGCGGGTAAATGTAGGGAAAAAGAGAATACTCAAAAAAGAATTATGGAGGAATCCGTAGTGAAGGAAGATCACAAAAGACAAAGGATAGAAGATACATAGTGCCAAAACAATATAGCGTGCTAAAAGAATTTTTCGAGTGGTGTTTGCCATACTACTTAGAGAAATCGCGATTATAATACTGTATCATATATGGAATGCATCACAGAGATATCCTGATGAAAGTCTCGGTCGTCTTAAAAAATTATTTCAATAGGTAATACTATTAATGATGTTCATATATTTAAAAAAAAAAAAAGAATTTCTTGAAAATTAACGTTGCAAAAATTTAAACGAAGCGTTATTAAAGAGCTGCATGCAAATACAAATTTATAATTTTATGTTGTGAAAATGTTTCGTAAATTTTTGAGAATTAACATAAAAAATATGAATCTGTAACATATTCTCATATGAATGTATATAATGAAATATATACATATTACGTTCATTGACGACGGCGATAAATATGCAGTCTCGAGTATGTTTCTTTTATTAAAACATCATTTCTAACATTGCCTGTTATATTACAAACTATATATAATTTGATTTGTACAGTTTTTAAAAGATTTTAAGCGTTTTCTTTCGAAATCGGCACGTACAACACATAAAGTGAAAAAGAAAAAGAAACGTAATGTGAGTGTCTGATAATGATTATGTAATATTTATATACACGATAGTGTTTCTCGTAGTAAATGAGGTGCAATGGACTGGTATGTGATTCTATATTTAAAGCAGAAACGCGTTACTTTCGACATGTTGAAGAGTATTCTAATATTTAGTATACTTCAAATTGGTATATAAAACTTATACACATATACATATATACATATATCATAAATACATTAATATATTGTTATATTAATGTATATTAATATACATTAATATACATATATGTGCATATGTATATTTGTTCAATATTAAAGTATAAACAATTATGAGAATTATTGTTGACATAAGAGAAAATGTGTTTGTATATATTTATGTATAATATAACGAGAAATCATGTTAGTTTTTATAATAGTTTTAAGAAATCAAGAAGCTGTGTCGGTTGCTCAGATTACTTGTAAATTTAAGCGCTTTTAATTCACACAGTAGATTCTTTAGTTTTCATATCTTAAAAGAGATATTCTTCTAAGCAAGAATCAAGTGATGAGTGTCTCTTGATAAGTTTGATTTTATCTAAAACATTGTTGAATATTTAGTTACCTCGGTATTTTGATATTACTAGTTATTTTTTAAATCTTAATTGAGAGCATATTTGTTATGGTCTGAGGGACCGATTCACTGATTCTGTTTAAGATATAATTACGCCTCCTGTTTTCTCACTGCAGTTCTATTGAATTATCCACAGCGAGAATTATCTAAAGTAGAAAAAAATCATATGAATTTTGTTCGCATTATTGAAATGTCTTTTATCAATCTAGCAAACAAGCAAAAGCCTGCAAAAAAGTTGATTTTTACACGATGTAAGAAATAAACTAAGATCTCGTCGGGCTGTGTGGCTCCGCGGCAAAACGATGGCTTGCTATCTGAACTACTTCGAGGCCTCGGTTCGAGTTCCGGCATCGCGTTCGAGCGTCCGACATTTTTTCTCAGTCTAGCTCTTACAACGAAAAACGATTTTACATGATTTTTAGCTGGTAGTCTTACAATACGACTGCAGTGAGCTACTTGAAGAGGCCATACACCTTCCACAAGCGACAGCTACCGTATCTCATAATTAATTGTCTATCTATTCTACGCGCAGTTTTAATATCTCACTCAAGCACGAAAATGTCTTTCCTATTCCGCATAATCAGACTCCGGTTATCACGGTTTGTACCTAATAGGTGTGCTTGAGCCAGGATAAAAAGAATAATATGGTAAACATAGAACGAGACGACCGCCTAGGTATACAATGAGGTCCAGTCCGAGTGATGTTCACACTAAACGATATCAGTGTAGCGTAGTCTAACATAGCATTTTTTTGAATGTATATCTACTGTCTATAATTCTGTCGACTCCAACTGTAACCGCGTTAACTACATATGAGCTTCCAGAATGTGTACACGGCGTTGTGTGCACGCACCCCGAAATGCCAAGCCAACAGAATTCGCGCTCGCGACGGTATTTGATGAGAGAAACGATACGCTTTTCGCGGAATCGATTTCTGGATATGGCGATCCTTCCACGTGCGCAAAACGCGATATTTTCCAAAATTATACACGCACATCTACGTATATACATATTGTATACTCTTTCTCTTTCTCTTGGCTATCTGCATGCGTACTTATATGTGATTTCGAAGGAGTGTACTTTTTCCAAATTGTAGATTCATATTGCGATATATACATATACATATATATATATATTTTCGAAACGTTGTCGTCCGTAAAAGTATATCACTTCGGTATCGATATATTTTCCGGCGTGCACGGTAGTGAGCGTGTCGTAAAATACATATCAGAGATTCGCCGTTTTCCCAGTGGTATTAATCGGGAGACGGTGGACGACCATGCGTCTCGTCGTTTGAAATCCAAATATGGCGCAGTACAAGTTAGATTTACTCACCGGGTCTCTGTGCTCTGCCCGCGGCGATGATAGACTCTTCAACGACTCCGAACAGCCTCAGAAATGCGCGTTCGTAACTGCGGATGATGAGAATCGTGTTCGCGTACCCCGTCGACCGACGAAAACGCGATTTTACGCGGGAAACTCGACTTGCGACGCGGGAAACTTCGCGCTCGCGGGAATAATGGCCGTAACGGCGCGCCGCGAATACACCCTGAACGTAGTCGCGATTCAAATTTTCGAGCGTTCCGAAAGCGCGTTTTGAATGCCCGTTTCTGCCAGTGCAGTTTAATTTTAATCTTTGCCGTAACATATAATTTTTATCTTTCCAATTCTAAGAAAAGAATCAAGAATAAGTTAAACCGAGATTAATTAACATTGGTAAAAACGTTCCATTTAAACGGCCTCGCATTTTGATTTTAAAACGTATAACTTGCGAAAAACTGAGAAAATTTCTTCATTCGTTACGAATAATCGCTTGATTAACTGATCAAATTTAGATATAATGTTGAAAGAGGCTATCACGAAGTGATTTGGAAACATAGTTATTAAATAGAAGTGATCTCCTGTTTAATAACTACGTTTCAAAATCACTTCGATTTGAAGTTTGAACATATCCAAGTAGAACATAACAGGTCTGTTCGTGTTGCTTGCACTTTTTGCATTCAGTATCTTCGTTTTCTCTCTCTTCAACGCATGAGTATAAATAGTTTCTAGATTTTTCTTGAAGTATAATTTCACTCTGAAAAGTGAAAAATTGAGTTATTTTTTATACAGAGTGGTTGAATTTTTAATCTCTAAGAGTGAGATTTCTCTCTTTAGAATGAGATTCACTCTAAATTTTATGAGCATTTCTACTAATGTACAATTTTAATCTCAATTCAACTTCTTCAACTTTTTCTAAAAATTAGAAAGTGACATTGTTGCGTTTTGTTGTTCTGCTTAAATAATTTCGAATCGAAAGAGATCTTTTGACAATTGTTTTTGTTTCAAACAATGTTGAATTTTGCTGTAAATCGAGAAAGCTGCTTCAATGACGGAGCAATAAATTCATGAACATTTCTAAATGACTGGCAGAAAAATATGATATGCGTTTCATCATAGATATATACATATATCGCTCGTCTGATTCAAGGAGCCCACAGAAAAACAATTCTAATGATCGTTAGACATACGCACAATTTAAATTATAGAAAAGCGACTACTGGATACAATATATATGATTAATAATAATTTTCATGTCTAAATGTGCTGTTGATGTTTCTCTTATTTTGAGATAAAAATCGATCAGTTTTTCGCATTGAACGATCGATAATATCTTATCCTTAACTTCCCATTTCGGAACAGATTTGACTGTGAAATTTTTCAAGAGCGTGCGATTAATCCGTTTTAATTGTATCTCGGTATCTTCCTTTACCCTCGCATACTATTATTATATGCATATATATAAATATATATATATATACTGTACAGTTTAATAATTCGGGTAAATATTTGTTAAGACGACTGGACATACTTTTACAATATTTACGACATTCGGTTAAGTATTCTGTATTGTGATAAGTGCGGAAAGAACCATATGGCGAATATCCTGACTAATATCCTAAAGTAAAAGTACAAGCGTATCTGATTAAAAAAAAAAAGAAGCAGAGACATATTTATTTTGTCGACAGCCGCACATCTACGATTTTCACGAAAACGGTTGGCTTGGCTTGGCTTCTTCCAGACTCAGTATTAGATTTCGCGGACATTGAATGGGAATAGAAAGAAAAGGTCGAGCTTGTACGAGTTTCTAGATGGTTTTACACCAATTTACATTTTACGGAGACAAAAGTCGGCTGCCTCGTCGTCCGAATTTTTGCGATGTCTCCGTAAAGGAAAAAAAAAAAAAGACTCCGCTCCGCTCCATATCTTTATGGATGATTTAAATTTTGTATACGCGCAGCGTGCGAACGGTGACACTTACAAACACCTGGCGGTATAGTATTTTATATGTATTATAGGATCTTTAAGATTTTATAAATGTTTTTTCGTAGGAAAGAAAGAGAGAGACAGAGAATAAAGAGTATGTTCTGTCTCTTTGTGCTCGCGCAAATATGTCGTGTGCGAGCTCCGGCTGCATCGATAAACCATCTCTAGTTCAAGAACGACTTTATCGCGAAACCTCTCGATTAAAACCATACTGTATATCGAGCGTTTACGCTCGTATATATATGTATATATCAGACAATGGGACCGGGTGAAAATTTTATAAGCGTATATACTTGAGAAAGTGACAACGGGATTTATGGTAATAACGCCAACTTGTTTTGCCAGTGTCACCGTCATTTCTCTTCCTCTGTGAATTCTGTTGAACTATATTAATGAGAATGTAATTTTTATTTATTGTAAATAAAAGAAGGAACATTGCTTAAAGCATTTTGTATATTATGTAGTCTGAATTATATGCATGAAACAAATTCTGTTAGATAGAATATTCAAAGATTCTAATGCAAATTATACGAAGAGAGATTCGTGATACGTGTTTGTGTTTATATAGTGGTCTTGCAGGAACGATAGTACAACTCCGGACGCGGGAAATAATTTGGGACAGGAATAAAGTTAATTTCCGGTAAAACACTGCGTATTGCTTTATTAAAAATTAGATGATCCTTACATGTAAAATAAATATTATAACAAATGTAAAGAAAATTAACGTTGATTTCCATCATCCGTAACTCGTGTAATTATCGTGCATCGAAGACAACAACTGAAAGTAAGATTATAGAATAAGATTAAAGAAAATTTCTAGATATTCGATTTTGCTTAGTTATTGTGTCAAAAAATGTTAATCGTGCTAAATCGAAAACATTAAAAGACATACGTCTTTTTGTGCGCTTCTTGTACATGATTCTATATCCACATTCTCTGCATCGAATTGCATCTTTGGCACGAATCTCATTGTCATGATGACATTCTGAAATAATAAGTTAAAAACTTGATTAATGATATGAATTAAGTCAAAAGAATGAAAAGAGTTTTTCATTGTAATTTGCAATTTATCTTAACTATTACATATATAAATACATATATATATCATGTTCTAGAAATTTCTATATTTAGAAAATGCGCTTTAAATACAATTTTCACGAACAATTGATTTAGTTTATAAAAATTGCTAGTCTTAAAAATTTTTTAATATACATATAAATATGATTAATTAATGAAAATTAGCAAGCATTGATACATATCGAAAGTTTTTATTTACTAAAAAGTGAGGTTAAGAAATGGTCATCATGCGTATCCTTACCTCCGCAAATGTATACCATAGCTTGTTTTGGAGTTGATTCCGATTTACTGGATTCCATTTTAGCACTAATCTTCAGAAGTGGGATACAACTTCCCTCAGTCAACTTTTCAAAAAGAAATTTCTCCTCAGAAATCGAAGTTTATTCGAGGCGGACAGCCAGACAGTGGACTTGGCAGGAATTGGAATAGACTACGCCGTCAATCAAGTGTCAATGTGAGAAATTACCACGCGCTTCTCATCTTTACCGACAGTGAACTCAGCGGGATTCGGATAAAAAGATGATCGACTTGGATTGGTCTATTCGTTATTTTAGTACATATAAATCCTCGATAGATGACGTTAGTAGTTACAACAGGTCTGTTCTTTTCAGTTGAATGCCTTTGTTCATCTTTTTTTTCTTTTCCGTCAACATGAAAAGAAATAGATTAAATGTGAACTGTACAAAAAGTTAATTTGAATAGAAAACAGGTCTTAACAGTTGTCGATTTGTGTTATTTTTCAGAAGACAATTAATCACGATTACAATTGAAAATAATACAAATTTTATATGTATGTGTACATATTTATGTATATACATACACATATCAATTAAAATTAAATTATATATATTATTGCACTTTTTATATATAAAAAAAACTGTCTAGATAATCCACATCTGTATTCGTTGTATGAGCTAAATTTTTAAAATTAAAAAAAATTAAAATTTAATTAATTTTAAAAAATTATGTTTTAATTTTCTGTTGACATAAAATGGAAACGATCGATCGTTCAAAACGTCGCGCGACCCACATCGCATCATCAGAATTCGGGAGAGCTAGCGAGAGAAAATCTCCCCGGCAACAAAAGCTCCCAGCATCCGGCGCGAAGCCGGCTCGGCCAATGGCGCCCTTGACAACGAATGGCGGGACGAGGCATCGCACGTGATTCGCCAGTTGCCGCGCGTGGCGGCGATTGGTGGGGGAAGAAGCGGCATACGGTGAGAACAGACTTTACGGACGCGCAACGTTCAATGTGTCGGTGGAACGTTGAAGCGTGTGGGTACGTCAGAGGGAGAGCGCTGGCAAGCGGGTGCGTGCGCACGTTTCTCGCGCGCACCCCCAACATCGCTCAGTGACAATTGGCTAAGGGTGCTGACGCATATACTACGCATATCCATTTGATCATGCAAGCTGTGCGAAGCATTGTCAAAATCGCGGATTTATTTGTGAGAAAATCAATCGCGGTGAAAGGATCGGAACGAGTTGGTCTCTTCTTCGTGGAGCGCCTCTTGTTGTGAATCCTGGAGGGGTAAACTTTCTCTATGCGTTCGTGATCGTCGCCGCTGTAGGAAGCGGCGCAGAGGGTGAGTGGATGAGAAGAGGGGGAAAGGAAAGTAGCGCCAGACGGACAGGGAGCACGCGCATTTCCCGCGCGACGCACGTGAGTACATCGCGAAGTGAGGTGAGTGACAATCGTCAAGTGTCGGCGCGACGGGACCGCATTCGCCGCACTTCACGACCGTAATGTCGGCATATCGATGCGATTTCGGGAAAACTGCGACTGCCGCGGAATGACATTCGTGCTTATTCGTGCGATTCGACGTGGTGAAGGATCTTCGAGTGAGGCGATGACGCGTTACGAGGACGCACGCTTCGTCCCTTTGTCCCGCGTGGCGTAAACAGATTCGCGAGTGTTGTGTGAGCTGAAAATCCAAAACGGCTCCGTTTCGTGCGACGTTAAGTATGGTGCCCGGCCATTGTCCGTTGATTTCTCAGTGATTTACTTATCGCGTTAAAGTGCGTTGTTTCACACGGTCGACATTTAATGAAGATTAACCTGTTAGACCTTAAAAGAGTCCGTAAATACGTGTTTATATACCTATCCCGGTGGATAGGAGCAGAAGCGTGATTATCTTATCTCTACGGTAAACGGAAGGCGAAAGTGAGGTGATCTAGATTTAAAAAAGTTCACCGAAGTTAATAAGCCAGGGTGACAGCTGTTTATTTGCTGATAGGTTCGTACAAATAAAATGTTTAAATGTCATATAATATATTTTCGAGATTTTTTGGAGTAGTCTCACTCTAAAGAGTGAAAATTGAGCTAATCTTTAAGTGACTTGATTTTCGATCTTTGGGAGTGAGATTTACTCTAAAATTTTAGATAGTAATACAATATAATGTAATGTTCGGTTAATTTAGGATACATAGAAGTCTACAGTTTTGCTATTTGATGGCGGTGCGAGTACCATTCAATATGCTGCTTTGGGTGCATCGTTCTCATGACGTCCAGCGGAAAGCGAGATAATCCGTACTAGAAGTCTAAGTGTCCAAATTTGCAAGAGGAAGTCTAAAAGTCAGTCAAATGAACGACGCCCTTAGCATGATGGAGGACGTCGACAGTATGCATGTCGTCGAGACACCATGTGTCTCCGTCAACAGCATCTCCCACGACAGTGTCGATAGCGGTTACTTGTCCATCGTAACGCCGCAGACCAGCGGCTGCACTCCGAAGATAGCAGGTTGCCGGACGCGTTCGTCTTCTGGCGCGTTGCTCTCCGCCAAGAAGCACAGGTACCGTCCGGATCCTTTCCTATGTGAGAAAGTGCAGAGGCACCGCTCCAAACTCAATCATCGTCTAAACACCTCCGAGTTCCACAACACTCCAAATTGTCTCGTATCTGAGAACCCTGTCGAGCAAGATTCTGTACTGGAACCGTCGTGCACGCACGATAACCAGAATCTCAGTCTGGTACATTCTACTCCAAGCTGTGCCGACAATGAACTCGACAGGCCGCTCAGAAACAGAAGGAACTGGAGGACCACGGTGCCTATCACCCCTGCGTCCACAGACTTTCAAATTCTCTCACCACCCCCGTCGCCAGCGGTACCCTCTTCGTCTTACGTAGCCTCGGAGCCCATTTTGGAGGACGCGGAAATGAAGCTAGTCTGTACGCCGCGTGGTAAATCGCAACGCGTCACGACGCCACCGAAACTCAAAGTCTTGATCCCGCGAATCGTAATCTCGCCGATTCACACGAGAAGCAGCCCCGTCATAACGTCCGCGGATAACCGTAAATTGCGCGATCTGCGTATCACTGATTTGGCTGCCTCATCCGAAATTAAGCCCAAGAAGCTGGACTTTAGCCATCGCGGATTATGTGCGTCGCTACGGAATAGCCGAAGATTTACTTTTGATTATACGGGAAGAGAGAAGGTGGATTTCCTTTCTCTTCTTGGAGAAGAGAGCAATCATTTGAATCTCGTGTCGAAAATCCTATCTTTTCTCACGCCTCAAGATCTGTGCTCGGTCAGTGTGGTGTCCAAAGTGTGGAGGAAGATCTGCAAAAGTGACTCATGTGCCAATAAGCGAAAAATAAATTTTATCATGCGTAAGAACACCATCAAGGAAAACTTATGGCTGTTAGCGATGGCAAAGAAGGCGAAGCGCGAAGAGGATATACAGACGAGTCCTAAAAGCAGACGTTACGTTCGAAAAGGATACTTGCTGGATGTACAGAATTTGCTGCAAGTTCCATCACAGCCAAACAGTCCACCTGTATCACCGAGTAAAATTAAGTTTCATTCCTTCGTCAAGGTAAATCGATTAATTTCTTATACCATATACTTGAGTATATTATGATGAAATGGGACAAATCATGATTAATTTTTTTATTATTACTTCATGTTTTTTTTTTAACGCCTCAGAGCTGATGGTGGTAGTTTTATTCATTGGATCCATTCCATTATAATGTAAACCTCTTTGTCACAAATGTCTAATTTTCTTTATATCTGCAAATTTGGATTGTCTTTTTACATTTTTTACAAGTTATATTTTATACGAGTTCGCGGTTTGGGATTAATTAATGCCTTTAATCTTCCGTCTGTAATTATATATGTACTCTTTTTGTTTAGTTCAAGTTTTTTTATTAAAATAAGTTTTCAAAAAGTGTAAAAGAATTAAAGTTACTTTTCAACATCTCTATTTTAAATTACCAAATAGGTTTTTTAAAGAATGTCGGAAGAGGAAATCAGGAAATTTGAAAATAAAATTTTGTTTGTAATAAAAGAAACTCAGGTTGCGCGCGCGCAGACGGAGGATTAATTAATAAAAATTACATGGATTTTACAAATCTAGCGACAACAAGTGTCTATTTTACAAAGCTTAGCGTCAGCTCTGTGGTTATATTATAGAAATTTTATTTTTGAAGAAATAAATATAGCGATTCATATATATTCAAGTATCTATATATATATATATATATATAT
>NW_017275965.1:3997949-4042516 GCF_001594065.2 Cyphomyrmex costatus | reverse complement strand
CACGTATATATATATATATATATATATATATATATATATAATATATATTTGCATGTTATAAATTATGATGTTACTTTGAAGAAACGAAATGACCGAATTTTAGCGATAGAAACGCACTCGTGAGAAAACTCACGGCAAAGTCAACGACTGATGCGAAATGTCGCAACTTTCAAAGAACTTTCGCGTACGCTACATTTCTCAGAGTTCTCGTATTCGACACTCGCGGGAGTCTGCAATGCATGCATGCTGTATTTCATCGAGAGTCGTATTCATCTCATTTCTCTCATAACAATTAGATAATTCGGCATATCGGTGTCCCACAAGACATGGGCATTTCTTTGATGTGTATCTTTCACCCTAATTGAATAATGATAATCTACAATGGCCCGTGATATGTGAACAGAAAAATGATTATGTTTCGTCGAGAATCGCATTCAAGTTTTGACAGCATTATGTTAGTAGTTTTGC
The DNA here is from genome assembly GCF_001594065.2 of Cyphomyrmex costatus. Classification (NCBI taxonomy): domain Eukaryota; kingdom Metazoa; phylum Arthropoda; class Insecta; order Hymenoptera; family Formicidae; genus Cyphomyrmex; species Cyphomyrmex costatus. The sequence continues at coordinate 4,042,048 of NW_017275965.1, read as the reverse complement.
ATCTAGATATAATATACTGGAAATGTATTAATTTGTTCGCTAATTTGAATGCAATTATCTCTGTTTTATTGAGAGTGAACACAGCACTTTTGATATTTATATTTTAGAGTAACATGTGTTTACCCTTACTCTTTTATCTACTCTTTTATTTTTAGCTATTGTAGTTTTTTGTTAAAACATCGATCTTTAATACAATATCATGAGAACTAATGAGAAAATATGTGCAACATTTTTTAAGCTAATTCAACATGATAATTATTATGCATTGAACTGTAATTACGATAATTATTATTTAAAGCAATTGAACAGTTCCTTACAATTTAATTTGATTTCACATTTTGTTTTTAAAAATGATCAATGTTTCATTGCTATACACGATGCATTCCAAATCAGGCAGATATAATGAGGCCAATATAATGAGGTGTTAAAACAAGATTTGTCGGCTGAGTCGGTTATGAAAATCAATTAAAATCGTATCATATTCATGTGCGCGATTACATTAACGAGGACTTTCCATAAACGACTATGGCTGTGTTCCAAACTTTACTGTCAGTAGTGAAAATAGTTTACGTCACGTGTACGTACTATATATTTTCAGTACTAGCAATAAATTTTGAAACACAGCCCATAAGTCACAATGGGTACAGTGAGCTTGAAATCGTAAAAAAAATCAAGCAATTATAGTTGATTATTCTTCTTACATTTGACTGTGATCGGCCAATATCTCACGGTTTAAAGCTTACACCTATTATGTTTCAAGACTAAACTACACAACAGTCAACTAACACTTTGTTTATTGAGTACTTTTGCCCTTGCACATTGCGTCAGGTATGTCGAAACCCCATAATTAAGGATGCTGGCTCGTTTCTCTTCGTTCGTAGACTGTTCTTCGTCGTTTTGGCGCTCGTAATTCTCGCGAGAACAGAAACACGACGGCTAATTACCAGCCAGCGATAATCGATAGCCCGGTAGTCTCAAGATTTCTTCGACTAAATTGGCATTCGCATAGTTCGCGCGCACAAAATCGAATCGCGGTCGGGTAATTGTTTCGATTGTGAGATCATTACTTTGACGTTGATTTATTGTCGTTTTGGCTTTGAGCCGCCGCGAAGGATAATTGCTTCGTGGGTCGTTAAGGCTCAAGATAAGCGAGACCCGTCGACGGTGTGCAAAATTTGACGGATGTTTCTCAATAATGAGATTCTACGTGTTTTGCATAATTTCATCTCGTACATAGCAATTGAAATCCATCTCACGATATTCGCAATTATTATACATTTTAATGCAATCAAGTATCATTGCATTTAATCAGTCATATCAGTATTTTATATAATTTAGAGTTGGGAGGTAACGAATACTTGCAACATTGTTATCTCGTTAGATATAATTACTTTTGTTTAGTAACAAAGATTTTTTTAGTGATTAAGTTACATTTATAACGTTAATGGTAATGCAATTATAATAGATTGTTGAGTAACGACAACAAATAGAAACATTTTTATCGTTACCTTGTATATACATAAAAAACATGTTGTTATAAGCGTGTTTTTTTTTACTATGTAGCAATTAATCATAACCAGTATAGATCTCGTGTTGAACTGGTCAATTTGCAACATGAATAATTGGATACCATTTTGAACAAAGATTATGTAAAGATTAATAAGTTTTTTTTAAATTAATGACGGAGTAACGGTAACGAGTTATTTTTATAAAACGATTTTCTCAAATCTTGGTTAATCGTAATTACCAAACTAAATAACGCAATATCAAATTCTTAGACTCAATATAACGGGTAATAAAAGTATTTCTTTTCTAAATAAATTATAAAAATATATTACGTCAATCTATATTTTTTACGATATACATTACGCATTAATATATTGAAGAAATTATAAAAATAGGTTATTAGAGTGACATATCTAAATGTTTCGTTCATATTCTGAGGGAATTTTCTCGTAAAACATGAATGATTCTCGACATTCTCGTAAATCCAAGGAATTACGACATGCGCTCTAACTTTATGTAACATTTATGAATATTTTACGGTATATTGTGTCATTTCCGCACAAATAGCTTCTATTATAATACATTGCCGCGGTTCCGTTGAACGTCCGTAAACTTGAACGCGAACTTCGAGCAAAGCGGTGAAGCAAACGCGATGATTTACTCGCGGAAATCAGTCAGACGACGCGCGTGAAGAATCTGTGACAGTGATGTACGTGCTTTCTCGTTCCCGTCGTCGACGAGGCTACCTGCCGTTCCCCAACACTATACTCTCTCTTTCTTTCTTTCTCTTATCGAGCGATGCATTCCTTCTCGCGTTAGATTGTAATAGCGGATGCAAGTGGCATACCTCAAGTTCCTTTGTTGCTCGTGCGAAACGATAGCGAGGCATGTGTTCGCGCTCGTGTCAAAGCCAATGCCGACTATACATTTGTATATTGCTATTTATTCTCTATCACCGTGAAATGCACGATAACGATGAAACGCGCATTGTTGCATGCATATTGCATCTAGCTCATGAGATAATAGATTGCGAAAGGTCGTTACCGAACAAATATTAAGATCAATGTATGTATCTTCAAAATGATCATCTTAAGACATCATAAATATCGACCTAAGATTAAAAATTGTCATAAAATTAGGTTTTGAAATTTTACGTTATCAATTTCTTCATCAATATATATGAACTACGTTTAAAATTTGCATTTGAAATTTTCCTCAACTTTAATGTTGGATTATAAATGGCTGAAACCACAAATGATTTTTTATTTTATTTTTCCGGTTTATTAGTTAAGTAATATGTCGTATCAAAGAAGAAAACGTTAATGATTGAGTTTTTAGAAGATTGCGCGGGAAGGTGACGAAAAGAAATGGCGATTTAAAAAGTACAGTTGGATCGTAAATAAATTCGGATTATGACGCGTTGCAAAGAAAAATCGACGTTAACGTTCGCAAACGAATATGCAATGTTGTGTTTTAATGCTCTCTACAAAAATCGAGTCTGGCAGACAATATATCAGAGCGAGGTCCTCGTTTCTCCTTGTGCACATCCAGAGAGAGCCGCACCAGCGCTCGTTTCTTCTTTACATCGCGAATCGGCCTGCGGCTAAAACCGGCCACAGAGAGAACAATGCGAATATATTATGGTATCTGACACACTAAAACAAAGGGCGGGCACAGCCCTTTAGTCTTTTACGACAATTGTGCGAGAATGCCAAACCGCACAAGCGTGCAATGCAAATAAAAAAAGACGAGACGTCTGAACCGCCAAGTTTAAAGAATTATTATCGTATGTATACAAAGAAAAATATTAATTATCACTTGCATATATAGCACCATTAAATTTGAAGTTTTATAAAATTTATACCTATATATAAACTTTATATTTTAACGGCTAATCCTTCGTTTTGTTTAAAACGTCGTATCTTTAAATTGCAAAAAAATGCAATGACTTTTTTTAAAGGAAATTACTGTTATGATATTAAGTTTCAATAAATTTACGAGTAAGGAAATCTGAGCTCGGTTTTGTTTCACCGATCCCTCACGTTTCTCTGATGACTTTGGCGCTCTTAACTTCTCAGACAGCCTTGCGGGATACCGTAGAAAGTTCGTGGTGAGATACAGTGCGATCGTTCATGAGAATGAATGTGTGAACATCTCTCCTTTGATCGTTTCTGTCAGCGATGCATTACTGCATGTACTTAACGCATCCCTGACTAAAACCGTGGTAAAGTCAGCAATTATTCATTCAATCTCGTTAAAACTAAAACATTAATCTTTAGAAATTTAAATACTCTCTTTTAAATTTATATTTTATGAATGCCATGAATCATAAATGTCATTCCTTATTTTTAATTTAAAAAATACTTTATATATATATCTTTTTAAAAGTATCTGAAATTGAGTTATCGAAATTTTGAACCTTCTTGGACAAAAAGATAATGCTGTGCTTCCGACTTTATAATAACGTCCGTTTTTTTTATCATGATTGGGGAAATTAATTTCACGACAAACCGGACGAAGGTAGCCCTGTAAAGAGGAAGGAAGAAATTGTTCCTTATAATTAGCAACGGCTGCGCGGAGTCCGTTGAGTGGCCGTCTAACGTTGTCGGGCGCCGGTCTGGGGTGCGGGTGTTTCCTGTGAAAAGGAAGACTCCTTGCAGTCCCTTTTTCCGGTGAGTGCCTTGACAATTTCACAGGGAACGTACTAGAATTCGGTCGAGCGAGTCTTCCGTTTCGGGTTTAGAAAAAGATAAATTCACACGAAGATTTGTTAAGTAAACATAAATATTTTTTAAGTTTCATGTAATTTTGATCTCAACATCGGAAAAATTGGTATATTAATCTTCGGAGATAAAGCTTTTCATGGAATTTTAAAAACTATATATTGAAAATATAAAAAACAAAATTTCAAAAGTATTGGGTTTTTTATTCTCCTTCCAAGAGCAAGGAAAATTTCCTATAAGATATTGGCATTATTATAATTCATAAGATAGAATATTGTAAATTATTGATTTTACAAATAATTAAGAATACTTATAACTGTTTCTATACTTGGCTTTTTTGATTGTCTCGTTTCTCAAATAATTAATTCATTTAATATTGAAGTAGCAAACTTGTATATAAGCAGGATACAAGTTGCGAGTGTGAAAAAGGAAAAACATTCCGTCAGCTCGTTCATTATTATTTTGCGTTTTATTTTTCTACTCAACGGTCTCCAAGGTAGTATCATATGTTCATATTGACCCACTGCTATGTAGCACCTGGCCAGGTGCATCAGGTCCGACCAGGAGCTCTCTTTCCTTCTCACTGCGTGCTTTTCGAAGCGTAAAGCAGTCCGATACAACGGACAGCAGAGAAACCGTTTTTACATGAAGTAAAATAGTACGAGCGAGTAAACCACGCGTGCCATCACTGCGTGAAATATGCATGGCACACGACAATTCCCAGCCCATTTGCATTGTTAATTTTAAGCTAATTTCGGTAATACTTTATTGTGAGAAAATGAATTGTTTCGGGATCAACGACCTATTTAATTTATCTTAATTATTAAATTCTGTTCATATATTTAAAAGATCTTATCCCATTTCCCTCCATCTGGAAAATTAAGGAAAGACAATGTGCGGAACAATTTTATTTATTGTATAATCTATATATTGTTATATTAATTCTTATATAGACACTCTCTTCTTTCAAAAATATAATAAAATTAATTTCGATTAATTTTTAATTGTTTGAATTAAATTGTTAAATAAATGTGAAAAATAACTAATATTTTATTTGAATTGCATAAGACAATAAAGAATTAAACAATTTTGTAGAATACTAAACTTTCTTCGTGAAATATTCTTTGTGGAATCTGAAGGATGTCTCCCGAGAACACGGGCTTCGCCATGCATCTTTGAGTTTCGATACGAACTCGGGGTACGATCGATAGTTATCAGTATTGCGATTTCTCCTTCTTCTATCTTCCCAATTCTCTCTCTCTCACACACACACACACACACACACACACACACACATTTACAAACCATGTATATGGTATCGAAAGACGGCATGTGTGTAACGAGTTGCAGGCAGCAGCGAACAAACCTCCCGATCCCACGATGGTTCGCTCGTCGTCTCGGTAAAAAGACCAGGAATGTCTCGATAGCCCCCGATAAACGCATTAATCGAATGCCCGACCATCTCAACCCTCTACCTCTCGACAATGGTCTCTCTTAGAAGCACCGTCTAGCTTTTGCAAATTGCAGTATGCATACGTATTCCAAGAAACTTCTATTTATTTTCAACATTAATAGTCATTTAAAAAAACGTTTAAATAAAATGAATAAAATATTGTATTTATATAGGACATTTTTACAATATTAACCAATATTTGCATTAAAGTATAATAATATACGAAGTATATTATATAATATTACATAATTATTTTAATTTAAAAAAATAGGATTTTAATTTTATTTAATATCTGTTTATGATAATATTTATGTAAATATATAATAATTCAATTTATTAAGAATAAAAGAAACTGCTTTAATTTATTGTCAAATTTATAAATTAAATATTTTAATAATATAATTTACAATTTATAAATATTCTTATCAGGTTTTTAACAATGAAGATTGTCCGTCGTGGTAAAATTGCTTGGCTCGCATAGGTGCTTATTTTCTGTGTTTTAATATAGCAAAAGAAAAGAAAACGCGAAGGGTATCCTCCCAAAGACGAGAGCAAACTTATTATTACACGAGCCCTTGGTTCTGCAATTTTCTCGAAGTTGTGCTTGTAGTAGAAAGAATCGAGCTCATGATTTGATTTCTCGATAAACGCATTAAATTGCACGTTGGATCATACCGCTATATACTTGCATGTCCTGTATGCAATTAGATTTTCAAAAGAGTAACTCGCTACATATTGTAGGGACGCCAATCAGTGATATCTGTTGATTGTGAGATATTAATTTCCATTTTAATTGGCAAAAATTCCATTTACATCGGTATAAAATCTGCGCTGCATAAAACTATAGACAATCGATGACAGAGTTCTTTCTTTATTAGCAAAAGTTATGCTGCTATGTAAAATAAATTAATAAACTAAAGCAGTAAAATAAATATAATAGTTCGAATAGATATTAACAATAATAGAGCTTAGCATACTAGTTCTAGATATAAGGTTTTCGGTATAAAGATAGATAGCTCGTGTATCGGAATATTGCATGCACAGCTGTTGCTGATGTAACCCTTCTCTATGGATCGTTAATCTGCACGGATATGCAGGTAGTGACGTTAAAGTGTCTCAGCATGCGACCCTTCATAAGAAGGAAGGTAAGGTGCGCACCGTCCCGTAGCTTCCTTTTCTTTGAGGAAGGAAACCATCGACCATTAACGTCTAGGAACACAATGACGCAAATATTAACTGCATTCTGATTCTGCCCATAATTTGGAGAGATAAATAGACAAAAAACGAGAAGATAATTCGAAGAATTTATATTATACCTAATATTGAAGAATCTACATATGTATATAAGAGTATAGATGTATATACTACATGTATATAAGAGCATCATTTGTCAAAATGAAATGAGGACTTATAAAAACAAAAATTCGAAGTTGTTTAAAACGCAGCTGCAAGATTTTTAGAAAATTGGAATGAGAAACATTTCATTCGTATTTATATTATATAAAATCGGTTAGACGAGAAAATCAATGCATTTGGATCGAGGGACATTGAACAGCTGGTGAAGATACACACATATAGTTTTGAAAAACCTGGATATATTATACACAGTTTGTAGCTAGCGCAAGAATGTGGTAGTAGACGACGCGCGTAGGGTAGCTATAACCTTTCGTAGGAATATACCTACGTTTCAAGGCAGGCTAACAAGAGGAAACTTCGAATTTTTGTGAAAGAAAATGTCTGCAACAAGCGATTTCTCTTTATTGTATCCATTCTTTCTCTTGTACATGCACTAAGGTTGTGCTCGGTCACGTTTTTGTAACATATGTTTCACTGAATTGTTTGTTCAATACGTGGAACAAGCCACAGACTGCCTGCTTGATACGTGACAAGACGAAAGGTGAGGCGATGTAGAACAAAGACTGGGACTAGTCATAATAAATCACTGCTAATGCGAAAGATAGAAAAACTTATAAAAAAATATTATATCTGATGTTGCAAAAAAATTGTAAAACTAAAAATATAAAAAATTTAAACTATTAGCATAAACATATTGATAAAAGTTTGGATGAAGCCATTAATTAAATTAATAATTTTAGAATACTCATAATGATAATAAAAATTAATACACCACACGTTGCATCATTCAATACGTCTAATTTTAATCTTTTATTATGCGTATCGAAAAATAAGCAAAGGCTTTGTCGTTGTTCGATATTATATCGTTCATTCGTGCGAGTGTAACGAATCGATATATGCATGTCAGAACACAATTGTACCGCAAGGCGGCGGCATTCGCGTGCGTGAATACAAAGCAGACTGCCGTGAACGCCTCTCATTTCTTACATGAATTTCATTGTCACTTACTCGATTCGTTATCCGTCTTGCACAAACGAGCACCGTCCATTGTGCGTGCGGGCTTTGTATTACTCGAAGAATTATCGTCTTCTTAATCCGTCTTCTTCATCCAACTATGGTATTTGCCGCTTCAAGTTGATATTGAAATCACGTGGAACTTTTAGCAATGCAAAATTTTTTTAATTAAATCAAGTATTGAATATTGGACGTTATAAATCATAAATGAATTTGCATGACCTTTTTGTTTATTAAATCTCCGATCTATTTGCGTTTCTTTACAAGTTCTTTAATTACAAATAACGATAGAATGTACTCATTGTCAGTTTCATAGTTTTCTTATTCCTGCAGCTTTTCCCTTTACATTCTTTTAATACAAAGATGCGGCATTTCCTTGGAATGTAATATTATTCGATGAATAGGTAATTAGTCAAGGCTTCTTTTTATAATATTTCTTCACACAATATCCCTTCTTAATGCCAAATTCCTTTCTATTTTTCTTAAGTTCATCGTGAGACACGTCATATTTTTAAGTGCATTTTTATGCACACACTGTTTGCTGTATGTCGTATGCAAGATAAATGAAAAACTATTCAAACCAAGTTTGATATGAATAAAGACCGATTCTTTTGATAAGCATTTAATTGCATTATAATTTACAATAATGTTAATTATTTGATAAAATTCTATTATTTAAAAATATTGATATATTTAATATTAATACATAAATATGTTAATAAATTGTGAAATACTATAAAGATTTCAGATACATAATAATTTTATAATTATCGTAGAATATATCTAATTGTAATGTACGGGATAGAGTCCGTACAAGGAAACTTGTTTCATGAATTTACTGAAATTGTGAAATATATGTATCTTGGATAAGAAGATTCTCCTTCTTCTCATATATCCGATCAAGCAAAAAGGATTGATCACGGAAACTGCAAGAATGTCGTTACTAACAAGTTCTTCTCTCGAACGTTCCTCTTCTCAATACTTTTATTTGATTTAAAAGATTGTCCGAGAAAATATATATGAACGGTCGTATCTTCCGATTAAATTATTCAGATTATTATAGCATAATTTTTCTTCTATTAAGAAAATAATTTCCATTCCATTATTTTTACTTTAACTAAAAATCAGATCTATGGTTGTTGATTACGCAACTGACAGACAATTTCTATATTATAAGTGGAAAAAAATAATTCTACAATTTTCCAGAATTTAAATTATTTTATATTTCGACATTTATTGTTCTGATCTATAGACAAATTCGTGCTCGTTAAAATAAATATGCAAAACTGATAAATAGCTAATTTCCTCTTCGTTTAATTTCCCGGAGCGTGATTACGAAAGCAATCGACACATTTCTAATGTGTTGATCGATCTAAAAAAAACGGATAGCCGTCGATTATGCAACTGGAAAGACAATTTCTGAACGAAAAAAGTGTCGCAGCGGCGAAATCTCATCGTTCTGTTGCTTCCGGCGGAGATATGAATTGAAAGAAACATTTTAATCTCTCCAGAATTTTATCTCACATAGTAACAACTGAACCGCGTGTGCTTGTTGATGCCGAAACCCTTTAACCCTTCCGTGGACAGATAACATGTCAGGGTAACTGTAATCTAAAAGCTACGAAGATTTATTGCACTCTTAGTATAAATAAAAGTACTCACTGTCTACCTGTTCGGGCGCTCAATTTCTAAAAACCGTCAAGTTGAAATTACTCAAATATTTGGGATCATCCTACATTTTATACTATTAAGTTCATAATGTTAAATTTTGTATCAAATTTTAATTATTTTTAATTATCTCTATATAGGTCGTCATTGCTCCTATTTAATATATTATTAATTTAACTAAAATGAAATTGGTGAAGTTAAGTAATTTACTCAACAAAATGTATTTAATTGGATTCAAATTTATTATTTACTAAGTGCATACATTAATATAGACATTGTTTACTTTGGAATCTGAGAAATGGATTGATTCACTTACATTTCAATATGAAAATTAAAAATAATAAATGAAACTCAAGAGATTCAGTTACCATTGCTTCTTGGATATTTAACACACACAGTATAGTGTTTATTTTTTTAATACATTTCTAAAAAATTTTTTATCTCTGTAAAAAAATCTCGCAAATAAAATGCATAAATATCTATAATTATAATATAATGCATAAATTATAAGTAGCAAAACTATAATATATATGCAAAAATTTAGAGATTGCCTAAAATGTTACTCTATTTTTTAAAAAAGGTAAAAGTGTATAAAAGATTTTATCTGTCCAATAAAAAATTTCGTAATTATCAGTTTATAAGTTTAATAAATAAAATATCTTTTATATATACACAGGCTAATATAATACTACACACATTCATTTAAAACGTTTCTTATTTATTCTATACATAAACTAAACTAATAGCAAAGAGTTATTTCTAAAAATTCGACACGATATTAAAAACTTCAAGAAAATTTGCAAAGATTTCGTCGCGAAGAGAAATATATATAATAAATAATTTTCTCGGGAGAGGGTTTTCTTTCAACTCAGACTCAATTATGTTTGGTACGGGCAGGTCACGAGTGAACCCAAGAAAGGTAAGATTACCAAGCAGAGGCGAGCACTACGTATGCCTGTGGCGGACAAAAAGAAAAGAACGAAAATGGGGGTGGAAAGAGGTACGCGAGAGCAGATGAAGAGAGTGAAGGAAGGCGGCTCCGAAGGAAGATAGGGACGACGGAATGTACAACAGCTGCCCCTATACCGTGGATTCGCTTTTGAAACCCTGGCTAGTGGCGTTTAGCGAGAGGTATTAATCCTATAGGAGAGGAAAGGAGATCGACAACAAGAAGAAGAGAGAAATAGAGACATCTAAAGCAAACTGAGAAAGGGAACGGTCAAAAACCGAAAGCGGCAGGAGGGAGAGGGAGAAACCTCCCCTGCTTGGAATGATAAAACTCGCTGGTAGAGCGGCAGCTGTGTAGAACGTTTTTGTCAAGGCAGTTTCAGCTCTTTTCTCTCTCTCTCTCTCTTTCTTCCCTATATTATTCCTTTCGCTATCTTTTCCTTTTTTTCGTTTATGTTTCGCCGACGTTCTTGTCCTATACGTGTCTCTTATCTGTAACTTAGGATGATCTATTTCTCATTTATTCATGATGAGATGGGTTATATATGATCGAAGAAGTGAACTCTTGAAGAAAAATTTACTTATGCGATAATTCCAATAATGATAATAAAATCAATAAAATATCGATAATATATAGATTTCCTATATGCGAAGAATCGACTATTTTATGGATAATACGATAAAATAACGTTTAAAAAATTGATTGATTTATGCGTTATATTTATCATTGTAGGAATGCTGATATCAATGATGCATGCAACATTGCATTTAAGGGTCGTTCTACGACAATAGAATCGTCAACGGTATCATTCTGATTAATTCGCAACAAGTCTGCATCGACTTGTATGTATAGAACGAACTTTATATACGTACTTAAATTGCGGCATCATTCGCTGCACTCACACTGTGCAACGTAGATTGCTTGATGATGCATCTCCGCGTATCGGAACGCATATCGCAGTATCATAATAGGGGATGCGCTTTCTCTTTCGTTTCGCACGCGTGAGCACATACATACGCACTTGTAAATATCACTCTGTTATACGGCGGAAATACTCGGCGAATGACGAGTCATGGTTTCAAACGACGTCGTCTACCATCATACCGTTGTTATTCGCACATTCTAACGGCTGGACCACAATACCATAATGTTTGATGTTGTATCACGTAGCTTATCTGTACGCGCGTGATTATTTGCTATGCCATTTGGAGTGCGTCTGGCATATATGTGTCGCGAAAGTTAATTTCAAATCAATCCTTTGGGTTTAACTCTGGCTTTTTTGCTTCAAATCTCGAAATAAAATAGATATATTATAACATAACTAACTAATAAGATATATTATATAATTTAAAAATGATCTCTCGTCCCTCTTTTACAATAGATTCTTGAAATAAGAAGGAAAGAGAAAAATTCGAGTTTTGCATTCTGTCTTCATTTCTTTAACCATATGATCCAGCGAAATAACGAAAAATAAAATTTGAAAAAAAGAAATTGTGTAATATTCCACAGTGGCGATCCCCAAGGTACACGATTTGTTATAAATTCAGCTCCCGATTTACCGTGAAACATTTATAGAAACGTTAAAGAAGATCTTTTTCGTACATCTTAACGGCTTATTTCCATAAGTTACTGGACCTATCGCTAATTTTGCTTTTGATGTCGAGTTTCTTCGACCTCGACTTGTTAACCGCGCACAGATATCGCGCGATAATTATTCATAGACGAAGGCAGAAGGTCCCTTTGGCGCCTTTTGTCAGCCGCACCGCTTGTAAATCTCACGTCTCCTTTTCTCAGAAACGGAGGCAGAGGTCCGTCGATGGGACACAAAAATTTCTATCCGGTCAAGAGAAAAAGGAGAGATAGAGAGAGAAAGACGCAGGTAAAGGAACTCGCGCGAGAACGGATCGATATCCGCTGTTGCTAGTTGGCCGAATTCGCGACGTCATCGTCCATATGACTGGCCCATCCACGTGACTCGATATACCCTTCTTGGGACCTCCTCCCATCGATTCAGTCATTTCTAGATTGATATTATGATCGACGTGAAGAATCAGTAAATGACCTTTGAGCGAATCACATATTCAATTCTCGCGATGTTTCGCACAGATCAATTCTAAACATTTCGTTAAATTCCTCTAGCAAGGATAATGTACCTTAATGTCAAAAATTGTAATTCTGTTTTTCTGGATCGCATCGATTATTTTGATATATTTTGCACTATAAATTGTACACTTATCACAATAATGATCGAAAGGAAAGAGAAGTTCGAACTATAATTCTTTGAATTATTATAAATATTGTCTGTTTTTATTTATTTCTCATACAAAATAAAATTCGATGGTGAACACAGGTACCTATGGTATAATTAGAAAATTTACACATTATGCAAATTGATTGTCCAAGTTGTCCATAACGATCGGCGACATCAAATGGCCGTATAAATCAATTAAATCAAGTGCTTAATTATGAGAAATGCCACATACGATTGTGACGAAAGTGAATATCATTTGATCATAGAAACGCGTTTATGCAAATTTTATACCTGAATAATTTCTTTGCCAGGCGTTTTGATATGGCTCACAAGCCGCCGGAAATTAGAAGGAATAATCTTGTAGATTATTCATAAAGAGAGAGTTGAATCATGCTCTCGTTGATTTCGCGCAGCTGCGTTCATTTAGCGTAAATTTCTACCGCCAGCTGCAACACGCACAAAACGCACAGACCGTGAATTGATCTACGTAAAATTGCGAAAATTTCACGTATTCTTAATCTTTCTGTCAATGCATAATTTTCCAGCTTTTTTCATTATCATGTTTCGCAATATTTTTGCTAAAAATGTAAATGTGAAAATAATAAGTCAGTGAAAAATTGTTCTTTGTTGTTCGCGCGAAGGACTTTCAAGATATCATAACTTGTAACAAAATTTGCATAAAATATAAAAATTTTACCGTTTAAAATTCGATAATCGATATAGGTATCCGAGTAGCTCTGCATTAACAAAAGAATTAAAACTTATAGATATATGCAATTAAATATAATCGATATATAGAAAACTTCCAAATTTTTATTGAAAAATTTACTGTACAAAATTATCGCCATCGTACGTTATAATAATATTAATTTTGGATACAAAATTCTTCTTTAAGGAAAGAAACAAGTGTTCTGGCTATGAGAAATCGAGAGAATAAATTAATTATGGTTTAAGAGTAATGTGGCAGAAATTTTGCGCCCGACATAAAGAGGCGCGAATATATGCTAATTTATGTATTGAACTTTCGCCTTAGTATTCTTATGGCGCTGGAGGAGGTCTATCGTGTTTATTAAAGGATATTAGCTGTTTGGCGCCAAACATTAACAACGTGGACACGTGTCGACACGCCAACAACGCGCTTGGTTGGCGCCAAATTCCGTGAGTTCGTACAAAAGGTATACTTTAGTAACGAGTGCAATCATCGAGGGGGGTCCCGCTGAGATCGGCAACGAGAAGAAGGATGCGATGTGATCCTTCCACGTTGCCGTCCGACAGCTGTCAGCGATTGCAACGAGTTTTAAAATTAAGGGCTCGTCCGGCGTAGTCGGTACGCGAAATAGGAGATTCACAGGGCGAAGAAGGAAGCCGAAGGGACCGTGGAGACCTCAAAGAGAGGCTGTGGTGGGTGGACCACACTCCGTTGCATCTTACGTTGTCTAGACAAACGAAAGGGGAGGGGAAAGGGGGTGGGTACACTGTGACGTCGCTTCTCTCCGTCCTGCTTTATATTTTCTATCGTTCTCTGTTCTCCCCATGCGCGTTCTCCAGACTTCCCTCTCGCTTCTTTCGTTCTTTCTTCTCTTCTATACTCTCTCTTCTCTTTCTCTCTCTCTGCATCCCTTTCATTCTTTCACTTCATGTCCTCTTTCTCTGTCCTTCGTCGCATCTGTCGTTCCGCGTGCGTCTCCTTTGCTCTCCGGCATCCTCTGTGCCGCGTTTCGTGACTACATCTTCCTCGCACTTCAGTTTCTGTCCTTTTCTGTTCTCGGCGTGCCTTCCGTCCTCGGACCGGACGGCCCGATCATGCCGTGCTCGCGGCTGACTGGCCTCCTCATGGCCCACGGGATAGAGCGAGAGGTCGATCCTTGTTGCTATGCAGCGACCGCTGCGGAGATCCACGAGAGAAACGAAAGAGAGAGAGAGAGAGAAAGAATGAGAAAGACGTAGTCACGCCGAAACGACAGAAAGAGAACGACCGCTATGATTATTATTCGCGGACCGAATATCCAGTGCGGCCCGCCAGCGAAGAGACCGCGTGTTCTGTCGTTGCTGCTCAATCACCTTTATTTTTATTGCCTCCACCACCACAATCGTTTTCTCCTACCCTTCGTAGTTCCGTACGTGTATGCACGCGATTGTATCCCCGGAGTCTGTAATGTTGTTTTGTCGCGACGTATGAATGCAAGTGACACATACTGATGTTGTTCGCTTCAGCTCCCTTATAAAAGCACGATAGCGTGAATATTATGTTTCTATGCGCTCGTGCCGACGTAATAATTATGAAACGTGAAAGAGTCGCGAATGTTGTTAAAAGAAAAAAGAATTTAACGGAAGAATTTGTTTTTATTACTTATTACATCGTATTTTTGTATTATATTTAAATTTTTCTTTGAACTATTAGATATATGTATTGTATTTTAGCATGAATATATTATACAAATATAAATTGATAAGTGTGTAAAGTAACTTATCAAATATAGATAATTCTCAGACAGATGACCTATTGTAATTATTTATCTCGCCAGAGAGATAATTTTTTCATACGCGACATAAAAAATGAGTGCGCCACCGGAGAGTATCAAGATAAAGTGACCACCCTGTATACATAAATGTGACCGAAATAAGATTTCGCGATCATCGACATTGGGAGAAAGAGAGAGATACAACAGGGAACAGGGACTGGCGTTCAACCGGCATCATACAGCAGATCTCTGGACACCAGGGGCCCTCATGACGTAACGTTGTTTACTTTTAAAGCTTCCCTTGGCAACAGGTCGCCTTCCGCGGTTCCAGCGTTGGAGGACGGCGATCTGAAGAGAGAAAAGAAAAGAGAGAGGAAGAGGGAGAGAGGGGGGAATAGAAGGGTAAGAGAAAGAGAGAGGATACGACCTAAAAATCTTTTAGTTAAGAGTCGCAAGGTCTCCAAAGTTTTGTGCCTAATTTCTCTCTTTCTCTTTTTTTTTCACTTTTCCAAATCTCTGCTGTATTTCTACAGAATTAAAATGTTTACAAGATATCCAATTATTGCATCGAATTTTATTTTTTAGTATTTTTATGAAGAAAAAATAATCTTGAGAATATAGTTTTTTTTATGATTTAAATACATTGATATATTATAGGTGAAATATTAATATTTTATTAATAATTAGTAAATAAATTTATATGTTTTAATCCTTTTTATCTTGAAATGCTTTTATCATGTTTTTCATTTTATGAAAGTATTTTTGACATTGCAATATTGCACTTACATTTTTTATTTTTTATATAAGTTTTTTTATATTTTTAATGCGTTATTTAACGTTTCGAAAAACGATATGGAACTATCTTAGTGATCTTAAAGTGAAAATTCATGGGAGTGTCTGTTATAAAAGAGTTTTGATATGCAATATTTTAAGATTCAAAACTAATTATACTGTCATGGTTAAAGGACATTTCAATGTGTTATTTATTTACACATACAGCTGTCGTGAGTAGTTACGCGGTTTGTCTTTCAGTAATGTACACATTAGAACGAAGCATCTATTTTGAATAGCGTCCGATAAATCTCTAACTTATCACAAGTCTTTGAAACTTAATAACACATTTTGTTCCCATTTAATCCAATTCAAATATTTCCTTGAATTTTGTAAATTATTATTAAGTAAAATATATATACACAATTATTTCTTTTATATTTATTTTACTTTAGTTTATTTTAATTATAAGAATTCGTATTTTATTATAATAGAGAGAATATATATTTTATTTTGTCAAAACAAATAAAGAAACTGTAGGCTTTGTGACGAAGTAAATTAATAAATAATAATACCGTTAAAAGCCGATATTACAACATGATATTAGTATGTGTGATTTTATTATTTTTTATTTTATTTTTAATTGTAATTACAATATTATAATACACATATAGATTCGTAATTTCATTTTATTACCTCTTTTATTATCATCAGCGCGTAATAGTTGTAATAAAGATCCGCGTGTTTCATCGAGCGTCTCTTCCTTCTTCGTACAGGCTTCTAAATCGAGTGTCTCGTTATAAGACACACTTTTCTATTTCGTTTCCCTCGGATTCCAAACGCTCCCTCATCTACGCCCTCCGTTTAACACGACCTAGACAACACGCGGTGTCGCAAAAGGTAGGAATGAGTTCTTGCAGCATGAATCCCTTCATTTTTTAGCTCTGTTGAAAAGTGTAACTTGTCGAAATTTTGTCAGATCCGTTTTCTCAAATTTATTTAATATAATACCTAGATTTTTGAGCACTTTTATTACAATAAATCTTTTTTTTTTTCGACAAAGAAGAAATATGTATTATTATTTATCATAACGATTTTGTAGTGAAAATCTCTTATAAATAAAAACTAAAATTGTTTATATTGTTTGGTATCGTAAAGCGACGATCGAAATTATTGCGTGCGAAGAGCATTTTATTTTTTACGTTATATATGCACGTTGATCAGTTTAACGATATTTTATTACGTACAATTGAGAACGATTAGTTTCTATACCAGTTGACATTTAGACTCGTCTGTTTTACATCCGCTCATGATTATTACCTTAATCGTTTTATAGATACGCCGACCGTGCGATTAATTGGACACGTTGATGAGCGGCGTGATATGCTCGAATCTCGTATCGGCCGACTAAGTTCACTTGTATAAGATATTCGCTTCACGAATCGTCATAAAAGAATTACGAAGCGCGCTTTGCCGTCCGGCAATCCATCGCGGGACGCAATTCGTAGATAATGGTCACGTATGAATACGTATGAATAGAAGAATTGTTCATTCTTGTTGCTACAAGAGGGATACCCTGTGTACTAATGAGGATTGAAACGCGTTCATTTTCCGTCGCGTCGGTAACATATGTATTTATTTCAAAGGACATTTCGTGAAAATAAATTTTCATAATGTCATAAATATAACTGAGAACCTTTCTTTTTTATTTTAATTCTTAAATTTTGAAGCTAAGAACATAAAATGCAATATAAAAAATCTAGAGGAAATATAAATTAGGATTATATTTGCTTTTAAATAAAGGAAAATAGAAATGTAATAATTACAATTACGAAAATTGAAAAAATAGAGGATAATGACATAGAGAGCAAATTGAAATTTTTAATCATTATAACTTTGGAATTTTTTCGCATCGTTAAACAAATGGGTAATAAAATAGCCACTTGCTACAAGATTATTTAAATTAAAGAGCTGTAAATAAAAACATAGTATATGATAGATTACTAATACGATTTTTATAAATTTGTTTAAAAGTCTTTAAATTTTTAACAAAAACATAAAATTTTACTTCTTCTTTATAGAATTTGTTACGAATTTGTGAGTAATTCTTCAAGTGTTACAAATTTTCATACATATTTTTCTATTTGTCATATTCTCAAATCTTACTGTATTATGGAGCATAATTTCTCAAAGACACATGTGATCACAAAACCGAATTTGATTTGTAATAACTCTCTCACTGAATATAGTTTAGCTTATCTTATTGAAATATTGAATACCGTTTCAAAATATTGTGTATCGCAAAGATGCATGCGTGACGCAAAACCGGATTGGACGACAATGTTCTTATAAGGGAGAGTTATTTAGATAACGACACCTGATACGGTTTATATAAGCCAATAGAATTGCGACCTATAATAGAAGCTTGATAGATATAATAGAAGAATGGCATTTTAGCGGTTTTACTGGGCGACGAACGGCCTTGCACGGAATGCTCGTCGGAATATACGCAAGTATATACTCGCGCTCCCGTTAGTTGTAATTGGAATCCACCGGATGCTACATTCGTATCGCATAATCTGCGAATAATCAAAGACTCATGTAGCGTATATGATTGATCATAAATAAAACAGGAGAAAAATAGGAGAAGAAAAAAGTTTATTTTTTTAGGGAAAGAATATATCTTTTTATAAAGTAATTAGTCGAGACAACTATTACAAGAATTTTTAGAGTATATAGAGTAGGTATATTAAAAATATATATATCTTTTTGGTTTTTCTTTCCATATGATTTTTACGCTTGCATTATTTTCATAATTACATACATGTGATGCTGATATGACACATGTATGAATAATACTGTAAATAAGTACAATATTTAATAAAATATATTATTAGAAACATGGGACACAGAAAAAATTTTAAAGTTGATAAGTAATTCTGCGGTAATGGTTTTAGAAATTATTCGTTCGTTCACTTAACACTTTCGTAAGCAGGTACTGTGGGTTAAAGACGTATAATGCTCACCGGGGCATCCGTTAATAGTCGTAATTGGAAACTGTTAGATAAGTACAATGCACGTAAGCCGTAAGTAATAATAAGAGCCGGCGCTTAGTTGCGAGATAAAACTGGCCTTTGAGCTCGTAATCGCGTCCAACGCTTCCGATAACCTTTACCTGAGTGACGTCCTTCGACAACGTCCGGTTGTTTCGTTCATTCATGAAGTCACTTTCTGCATTATTGAATGAAACATCTAGCTTCCCCTGAATACGTTCAATAAGTCGGTCAGAGCAGATTCCCGTAGGCGTAATCGCCTTACGCAGCAAGTATACTGTCTCAAGAGATTGAAAGTTTTCTTGTTTTATTTGTACTATTAAAACCCCACAGAAAGAGGGAAGATAAAGAAATACTTTTTCTGAGATATGAGAATGATTTTTCCACAATTAACACAAATAATATTACAAAATGAAATTAAATACAATATCATTCGAGGAATTTCAAAACTTTAGTTTTTTATATTAGATACATAACATACCTACATACGAATATATAAAATATACATGTATTAGAAAAAAAAAAAAACGTTAAGTTTTCAGAAAACGCATTCCGCTCGTGATTTGGTAATTTTTATTAGGCGTGAAGTTGATTTATTGTAATTATTATTTTGTAACTCATTAGATAATTCTTGAGTTTTAAACGATAAAGAAATAAAGAAGAAAATTACTAATAATCGGTTGAATTTAGATCATGACAATTATTTCCTCTTGTAAAAAAGGATGAAGTCGAAATTCTGTATTGATCCCGCAGAACACCCATCTTACGTTTATCTATGTTTCATTATCAAGCCGTTGTTAGCACTGACCTTTGGTCTCGATCGTACCTGATCGCGCACCACTAAGGGGCCACCCTTTCGCTACCTACCCCGAAGAGACGCTCGTCCAAGGTACCACTAATTGTGTCCACCAAGATAAGTACGGTGATCCGGTGACACTGATTCTTGATAAAAGAATAGAATTTAAATTGAACAGAGCGCTCATAGAAAATTGCTCGATATTGTACAAATAGGTGATCTTATAAAACATTGTCCAGAATTTACGTGATAAATAATCTGAATTTTACAATTTAGTTACAGTCTATCTACATTCGTGAATTTCTAAAATCGAACGTATTGTTAAATAATTAGTCTTATTACTAACAATTTTTATTCTTATAACAATTATCTACTTAAAATATACATATCGAAGTGAACAGATAAACTCCACTCATTCAGTTTCATAATTAACTGTCATGATGCAATTATTTACGTGAGCTAATAAAACATGTTGGGCTTCACGGGCAGATTCTCACGCGTTCACGCTCACGGAAATGTGTGGGCGTTGCAATGGACCACCGCGAGGCAAGACAGATGCAGTCGAGTATTATTCTTCTGCAACGGAACACAGAAGATCGATTTCATACAACAGTCTCGCGGATCACGCCTTTCTCCTGTCGCAATCTCGCCAATTTCGCGCGCGAGTCGATTAATATTTAAATTGGCCCACTCCCCTTTCGTACACGCCTTGATCGGCTGGTCCTATTATCATCGATTTGTTTTACAGAGGTCATCGTCTTCACGCCGCGCGCGTACGTGTTTCTAATACTTTCAGGCACGTAGCATTACAAACGCATACGAATACAAATAGTAGGCAAATAGATCAGTCGGCGGATATTGTATGGTTGTGTTGGTATCCCTTCTTCGAATAATTCGTATGTAATATCCGGTCTTTCTTATTGTAGACGCGTTGTCATTTTCAGTTTGATAAACCCTATCGCGCTGTACAACATTAAAGCGTTAATCTTATAACTTATAGCTGATATTTTTCTAGTAAATACCTAATAAATCCTATATTTACATTTAATTAATTTAAAATTTAGTATAGAATATTATTTATGTGTTCGAGAGAAATTTATGTTAATTCTTTTTCTATTCTTTTGTACTTGTCAGAAATCAATTTTATGAAAACCACGTCTTTCAGACTACGTTTCTGAATTTCCAATTACTGAATTCCGTCGCCGCGTTCGAAACGCGACGTTTCGCTGTCGAAACATGCCGAAAAAGCGTGAGACTGCGCCGGACCAAAGGCGAACAGCCGACGTTGTTAACGAGAAAGCGACGACCGCAGAGAGGAGAGGAAAAAGAGAGACGGTCGCGGCTGCAGAGGACGTGGTGGCCGCAGATGCTGGAAGTGGGGGAGAACTGAACGGAGACAGGTCCTGTTGCCGGGTCCCTGTTGCTACCCGGTTACGGTGCATCGTGCTGAATTCGCAACGAGAGTTTTTGGACGATTGCGTTGAATAATGTATGTGTAATAGAGGCACGCGTGGCTCGGGGCCGCGAAATTTTTATGACGGTGGCGGGGGGGAGAGGTCTGATTAGCGGCGGAATGAAAAAAGGCGTGGAGAGAGCAGGGGGCGAGAAAGCTGCTGCGCATTTTGCGCAGGACGAAGCGCGTGTCCTTGGACGCGTCATCGGCGAGATATCCTGAATCCTGAACGGTGCTGACACGAAATTTGTTATCGATGGTGGGAGGACGAACAAATTCCGCGTTTGACGAAGATAAATGATAATTCAGATTAAACTGCGAATGATAATAAAGAATATAATAATGGATAATAAAGGCAATTTCTTATTGGTTGTGTTCTCACATGCACGGTCCTATAAGATTTAATATTTAAATAATAAAGAAAAAAAAATTTTAAAGGAAGCCTCTTTTCTAAATATCTTGTTTGTTGAGAGAATAATGAAGAATACTTGAATATTAATGCTAATTTTATACTTCTGATTTTAATATGAAAAATCTCTTTTTAATGATAAGATAAATTTAGCAACTGCAATTTTTGTTTCTGTAAATAAAAATTTGTAAATATTATATTTTAGTAAATGATTATTTTTTACAATTGAAATTGTGAAAAGGACTTTCAATATTGTTGCTTTTAACGATTAAAACATTTTATGCGTCTTGTAGAGCGTTTTAAATGTCAAACAGGCGCGTAGTGTTGGCAAACTTTAAAAGTTAAAGTGCGAAGTATCATAATTGGAATTTGCACCTTACTGCGTCAAAGGACACGAATTGCATCGCGACAATAAGAGCCTTGAAATATATTTTTTACGTGCGCATTACTTAATTAGTATGTGTACAAACTCGTTTAACGAAGTTTTAGTATTTTTGGAGGGAATAATATAGGAAATAATGATTATCCGAAAATAATATAAGAATGCGTCTTTAGTCAAGAAGCAATCATTTCCAAGAAAAATGACGCGTGGTAAGAAATTCAGAGATTAGTCATTCCACGATTACTTTCGTGAAATCAATAACGTCTAAAAATTAAAATAATGCATCAATGACGTAAATGGAATTTATAAAAACTCACTAAATATTTATCTAAACGTTCAACAGTAAATAATATATAACTGTATTTTGAAAAACAGAATAAGAGATTCTGAGCAACATCAGCGAAATGAAAGAATCAAATAATGACAAAAACAGAAAAGGAATATATAATATCGTTTATGAATCTTGCTTTTTTCGCTGTCAGCGTTATTTGTAATTTTGGGGATATCTTTAATAGCAATTTCAATTATATAAAAACCATATTTTTATATCTGTAAAGCTATATAAGTAAATAGAAATAAATATCATATATATATATATATATATATATATATAATATATTAAATATAAAAAGTATCTTACATAATTAGTGTAAATATTGATATATTTTCGAAATTTTTTTGAGAATGAAAATATCAAAGAATTAAAAGAGTTTTATATCTATAAAAGTTAACCACAGTTTGAAGGTAAATTATAATAAGAATGCGTGATATGCAAAGAACGTCAGATGATTGAGAGACGGAGAAAAACACTAAAGGAACACATTGAATGAACGAGAGTGCCTCGTGGTCGACGGCCGCGACAACGCATCTCCCGCGCAAGTTGGATGCTGCGTGCGCAGCATCCCCCCAAGGTCGGGCAAGATCTTAATGAATGCGGAGGAAGCCCGTCTAGCACAATCGCGTTTCCTCCATCCATGGAGATATATATGTACCGAAATTAAAAAATTACTCCAGAGATTAATGCTTCGAAATCATAATTATTAGGAAGGAAATATCGTTTGTAAAAAAAAACCAAATGATTTTGAATTCTCGGTTTTTTCCAACATGATATATTTTATCGTGTATAACAATACATAGTATGTACATAAATTTTTGTTTAGGTCTTTAAGGTATGAAAGGTATATATTTCATAAAATAATTTATATGTAAAAATTAGAATTATAATTATATTTAAGAATTATAAAATTTCACGATGTAAAAATCTTTTCTAACTGTTGGCGAGTAATTTCGAAAGCTTATGTCGCTCTGGCATTGATTATAACAAAAAATGCGTAGAGACGTTAATTTTGATTGCCTGAAATCTCAAACGTCATAAAAAGCCTCTCGTCAGATCAAGGAATTCGTGTGCCGAAACGAAGTTCCGGCGTGCGAAAAATGGAGTTTCGCTACGGGCGAAAGAGCAACGAACAAAATAAAAGAATCGTGAAAATAAGTGCCAGGAAACAGGGACGAAAGAGAGGAAAGAGAGAAATGGGGAGAAGAGAAAGAGGGTTCGGAGTCTGTGGAGAACGTTTGAGATGGACCTTCCAACGTCCACGTGCTGCCGTTGTTATTGTTGTTGTTGCCATCTTCGTCTGCGAACTGGCTGTGGATTTCCTCTTGAGCCCTCTCTCTTTAGAGTTACCTCTCCTTTCCTCTCCTTATCATGTTAGCCTTCTTTAGCACCAGAGAGTGTCTGTCTCTGTTTTTCTTTATGCTCTTCGTTTTCTTTTCTCGCTTCATTCTTTGCCTTCAGTCGTCCGCGCTGGTCCTCTCTTTCTCTTCCTCTGGCATCTTTCCTCTGTACTTTGCGGATACTTCTCCCTCCCTTTTACGGATTGGCGTCACGAAAGGCGCGCTCGGTTTCGAATGAGGTGGGGATCCCGATTAACGGACTCTAATTGCATAGCAACAGAGTGAGGCCAAGATAATGATACATCCGAGGCGCGTTGCCGGCGGGCCTCTGGCCCACTTCAAAACCGAACGACCCCGCTCCAATGTGTGTACACGCAGACACATTCGTACGTGTATATGCGACAGCACTCTCAAGAGTAGTGTCTGCATATGTGTGCGCATATGCGCGAAGTTTCACGAAGAGTGATGCTGTGTCCACCCAACGCCTCTCCGAATTGAACCTCCATCGAAGAGCCTCGCTTCGTCGAAGTACGTCCAAGTACATCCAAGTATATATACGACGAAAACATTTTTTTTACATCTTACAGACTTGTATACGAAGAGCGATATGTAGCAATATGGGAAAAGAACTTGGATTTTATATTGATTTTGAATACAGCAAATTTTACTGTTTGCGACTGCAAAACTTTAAATAAATATTTGTAGTTATAAAAATTTATTGGTTAATAAATTACATATTACAATTGTTAAATACGTGATTAGATTAAACATCTTCTGAGACAAGTACATTTTCATATGTTATAACAGAATGTCGTGTTAACTTCATAGTTCCCTAAATTTGGAACAACATTGAAAATTTTAGTGCAAAAAGATGAAATGCTAACTTCACACACGTGGATCATTAGACATAAAAGGTAGTACATACATTAAGGGGATACTAATCCTGTAAGAATGTTAAATCCTTTTTTGCCCGCAAATACCGTGCACGTATTCTCTTCTCAATATATAAGGTCTCACAATTAGCTTCTTTTCTTATTCTCGCTCGCGAGCTCACGTTCTCGTTGAGTCGCACGCATCTCTTCGCTTCGATAGCCATTACTTGATAAAGCAAGTCTCGTTACGCACCATTGGGCGCAAAAATTGCCAATAAAGCGTAGTGCGACACACAGGTATTTCGACCTTGTGACATGCCGCCTTTGTGACTGCCCAATTACTCTATTGCGTCACGAATTCTGATTGAAGGCGACCTCGAAAGGCCGCCGTCTTCTCTATGAGGTGCTCAAAGACATCGAGAAATTCGGTCGATACGTCTAGCTCATGAAAATGATTCACGTTTGATTGTGGTCTTTCCCGACAAATTCATATCTTGAGTAAGCATGAAAACAGGTTTCATATAAAGAATCCGCGAAAAAAAGTAATTTTTAATGAAATCATATTTTTCGCAACGTTTGATCAAATCTGAAAATAATTAATTTTTTGATGAGATGTTTTAATTGTTCATTTGTCATCAATAACGCTTATGTTCTTCGATTAAATACCATTGTACTATACAGTTTATGATCGGCATATGTCACGAGATTATGTTTGTTATCGGTTATAGCTGTTCCCTCACAGTACTTGAGGAATTTCTCAATTATCGGTTCGTTATTCACAATCAATTGTGGCTCGCCGAGAATGCGGACTCAGTCGCTATTGCATCATTGTGATGATATATTTATTTCAGTGATGATAAATTACTATTTATATAATAATTATTTTGTTACTGTATCTTTTAATTGTTACATTATATCTTTTAATGTTCGTTTTATGGACGGATTTATCCATGATTACTAATAAATTTTTATGTAACATTTACATGATACTTTTGTTTTGTTAAATACTGTAGCAATTATATAGTGATAATGTTTTTTATATAGACAAATGGTATTACGAAACCTAGAAAGTAACGTGAGTTTACGTCAAAATCTATTAAAATTTTTGGAATGGAAAAAATGCCCGAAAGCAGAAGTTTAAATTCAATGGAGTGTAAACGGGGAAACTGGAATGTATCTTGAAAAGATCTAGTCGGCCGAAAGATAATTCGGCGGAATCGGAGTCCATCGTAATTCAATACGCAGTATGCTTAATGAAGATATCAAATTACGGGCACACCTTAATTCGATCCGATAGGCGAAGGGACGTGGATAAATGGTCCGAATTTGTCAAAATGCTTGGCTGCAAAAATCCGCGCGATCACTCGATCACAAAAATTAGCATCATAATCGGCCTCATTTGCTAAAAGTCTTGGAACCACAGAAATTCTACGAAATATTAATTCAGTAAACTTCTATAAAATGTCGCGGCACCGATTTATCTTACAGTTATTGGTTACTATCAGTTTCATTTATCGTTTTGAAATCGATTGTTTAATCAACTTTAATATTAGTGACTTGCCATTATCTGAAAACATCTTCATTCCATTATTCTTGCGTAAATTAATTCTTTAGAAATTTAAATTAAGTTTCTGGTTTTAACACTGATCTTGCATTTAACGTAAAATAATAATCGATTAATAATAATTTATCTAATTTCACTTCTCTGTTTCGTTGAACAGAAATCATTAGCGTCACTAATTCCCAAAATTATTTTGAGTTTAGCATATAAATCATATTTCGATTATTTTTTTACCTATCTGAATTTTATAATAAAGTTTACATATATCAGTGTTGTATCCAATTTTTATCAATTTTGTGATCTTTCGATTATATTATTTTCATCAAAAATGATTTGTCAAACGAATAAATATTATCTAGATAGTAAATTGAGTGAAAAAAGTCAACAAATGAAAAGCAGTTAATGATCATAATTTAACAAAATCCTTTGTAATTACAAGTTATTACTTTATAATTTCTTTTCTTACATGTGTAAGTCGCTCAGCTTCCTCGAAATTTTCAACCAAGAAAGATCAACAACCATTATCAACTTCTACATTTTTGGATACACTTCTATGTCCGATTGTCGGGTAGCAAAGGGAATGGGGTAAAATATCAAAGACTGCTTTGTTACGATATACAACACATGCACAACACTTTCTTGCAACGACGTATTCACAGATAACGGTGATATCCTATTCCTCTCTACGTAAAAAAAAAACTTCACTTCTTTTATATATATATATATATATTTTTTTTTTCAAAAAGTTATAAAATTTTATTTGATTACATATTAATTCGAAAATCTCTTTTATAGAAATTTTGCTTTTATTATTTCCATGTACAAATTTTTGAAGTTAAATTACTACTGTCTGTGTTGCAAACGAATTCTGTGAAATGAGGAGTGTATCGAAATGAGTTCGTGTATCCAGCGTTAAAATATTGTCCGACCGTCTCTCGCATCGTCCCTTTCCGATTCGTGAGAATTTTTCTCTGCGTGCTACAAAGTGCCGGGTAAACGCTATCCACAAAAATAGTTTTGTATGTGTGTGTGTGCATGTGTGGCCGTATGGTACACAGACAAGCAGTTTTCTTCATGAGGATCGGTGAACCCTTCACATGCGGGAGATACAAAAGTTGCTCAGGCCATCTGCTACATTGTGGCAGTTCGAGCCACTAGGGCCCTGCCGTTCAGTCCTACATTTCCTCACTAAGTTGCTACGGACGCGACTATGATGTTGATGTCGGTCTACAGCCATTAATAAAATTGGCTCTTACGAAATAATACTTGGCATAATCTTTCATGACAGTCTGACATGATTGGTTATTTTCTGTTGAATAATACAATAGTTTCCTATTGAAAAGAAATACTTTTTTTTAATAATGGTCTTTACATAAAGTTGCGTTAGATTTGTAATAAAATAAAATAAAATTTGAATAGAAAACAGGAGACATAAAATAAGTACGATACTTTAAAACTAAAAATAAATTTATCATATAATTATTATCAATATTTTTTTAATTAAGTTGAAAATTATATATTAAAGATATGCTTCTTTTTATGAAAAATAAATGCATTATAGTTATGAACAAGAGAAATAGAGAGAAATATATTTAGTACACCACATTGTTGCATCAACCGGATGTTCACTATACGAAGTCTCTTCAAAAATCATACGTTATCGTTAAACCGGTAGAAATGATATTGCTATCTCAAGCAAGAGAGCTGTCAATAATATTCAGTTTTAAAAAAATTCTCTCTGCACATATTTTGTTTAGTTTTGCTTCTAAATGAAATAATTGTTTATTGTTAAATAAACATTAATTATGCTATTTTTCATATTATTATTCCTAACAATTACAATCTTCTGTAGTCGTAATAAATCAGTCTAAAATGTAATATACAATTAATAAAATATAAATATTTATATGAAAAAAAAGAAATAGGTATTTTGAAAAATTTCTGCTTTGTGTGTGTGCATACCTGTTTCATAGAGTTATGAAAATGTATTATTAAAGGCAGAATGTTACAACCAACTTCCTGCCATTTTATACATTTGGTTGGCCATTCATCTGAAATATTGGTGGGAGTTACATTAATATTCAAATGATATCACTATGTGTAGCTTTTCTAGAAGTAGTTGTGTTAGTAGTAGTTTTCCCGGAAAAGCCAAATGGCCTAGGGCTTGTGCCAGACCAGTTTCTACATTGTGTGCTTAGGATCCCAACTGAATCCCAACATTCCCAGCAACCCGCAATTGTGTTGAGATATAACGAAGGAAAAGCGATGGAAAACATTTTTGTGCATTTTAAATGTAATTTCGTTTATTTGAAATAGATCAGGCATTTTTTATTTAAATTAAAATTATTTTATTTTAAAACACAACAACTAACATCTTTATATTATTTTAACAATCTTTTATTTTGGAAGTTAATTTTCTTAACATTATATATCGCATTAAATTCAAACATCAATACTAATTAATAAAAACATTACTCTAATAAATAAAATAATTTATTATTTATTATTAAGATGCGTCGTCACTAACTGCTACATATAATGAAAAAAGCCAATGTTAAGGTTTAATTATGCAAAAAGCAGCGTATTTTATTAGACAAATGGAAAGTTGTTTTGTAATTATTGAAAATTACTTCCATCACATTCACGTGCACATACACCTCTCAACTGTCACATTGTTGCCTTAATCTTGTATCACATATTTCTCCAGTTGCGGTCGAGAGTAAAAGTAAAGAATATAACTTCCTATCTTTTATTTATATTCAATTAATATTTTGATATTAAATATAACACACACATTTAAAGAAAATGTTTGTTTTTTTAATAAGTTATATGAAAAAAAATTATTTATAATGAACAGATTGATATTTATCTCAATATGCTTTGTGCGAATTTTCTTATGCGTTCATTTATTAGAGATACACAGTGAGATCATTATAGAATAAAAAGAATGTGTAGTGAATGACGATGCTTTTTCTCTTCTTGACATAGCAATATTTTTATTATATTTTAAAATGAAAGTTTCAAAATTGCAATGTTTACATTTATTATTAAATTTTAGTGAATTTGATATTAAATTATGCATGAACCGGATAATAAATTTATTTAATACTCATCTGTTTATCTCATTCTTATCTATATTTCTTATTAATCCTTACTACTATTTTTATCTCATTAAAGTTACAAACTGAAACGCACTTCGGTGAGTCGAGAGGAGCAAACGCATGCTCGCGTTTCTTTCGTCATCTACTTTCATGCAACTCTCCAGTATGGAAGTTACGCGATAGTTCTTATCAAAGTTCTGAGAAACTATCGACTGCCGCCGGACAATTTGCGCTCTCAGCTTCGTCAACTTTATACAACAATCATACTTTGTATGATTGTTATATATTGTATAACAATATAATAATTCTATAACGCTCTGTCTGCATTAAATAATAATAATAATAATTATTATTATTATTTAGATATATACGTTATAATAAATTATAACAATAAAATTTGCAATTTTTTGCAAATTTTTTAATAAGAGAATAAGATATGAAAATGAGATACATATATTAAAGTTAGTATTTTCTAATAGTATTTTTTTATAAAATAATATTATATTTTTAAAGTAATTTCAAAGTTAATTTGATGAATATATTGTACTATTCCTTGTTATTATATATATTTATAGAGAAAAGTTTTTTAAATCTAGTATTAATATTTACTAAAAAAAATTACTTATATATTCTTTATTTATACATTCTTGAAATTTGCAGAATATCTATACAATATTAAGGATTGCTAGAGTACATGATAAATGAAGAACACTAGAAGATAAACTTTTTTTTACAGTTTTATTTATTCCATTTTCGTTTTTCGTTTTTATCGGGTTCCAATCTTTACATCTCATTTCTTTCCAAAAGACGTTAATGCATGTAACTTAATTCTCTTAATCCGTGTATTAGGACTGCGTTTGGTCGTATGTTTCATCTTGTGTCAACGCAGTTTAAATCACGATCAACGAGCAGGTACACATTTCGGGACAAAACTAATCTTATTAAATATTACCTAATAGGCGGAAAAAAACGTCGTTTTATTATTTGTAAGTGTAGCTTATGTTATGTAAGCCAGTATGTTTCTATGAACATTAATAAAAGATTAGTCGGAAATCTTCGAAAGATCTTAATTTCATAGATCATAGCTTTTACATTATTTTAAATCGAATGGATGTTGTTTAAGACTTAAGATTTATGTAAAAGTTTAAATTAGCTTTACGTAGAGAAATTAAAAATTATTAGAAAACATTTAAGAATATAATAACCGATATTTATTCACAAGAAACATTTGGGAGGTTCTATCTACTTATTATTATAAGTAATCAATAATAATAGAAAGAATCTATGTTATTGTTCCGACATTATTAATAACCTCTTTCTCTCTTGTTTCAGGCTAGTCGTACGCTTGCTAGTGGTGAATACCTGTTGCCATGTCCGAGGTGCAGCTTCCCCTGTCACGTGGATAACGAGAAGAACATGGGTTCCTGCTCGAGGCAGGGTTGCTCCATCGAGTTCTGCATTTCATGCTCGTCGAAATCGCACACGGGTCCGTGTAAGACGCCCTTACTGGCCACCCCGACGAAGCGCAACAACAAACGCCTGATCGCCGGCTCGAGACAGAGCAAACGGAATTTGCGTCGATTGTAAATCGATTCCTTTTCCTTCGGTCAAGGAAAGAAGAACTAGTCTAGTTACAGAGTCGCGTCGGCACTCTATCGAGTGGGAGAGCAAACGTATATTATAGATAAAAATGTGTATATTATATAGACGTCGAGAGTCAAGAGCGATTTTATAGTTTAATTTGAAAGATAAATTAATATTCTAGAGTGATTAATTTTTTCAATTAGTTTATGGCGAATGTTTAGAGCGAGATCGATGCGATGTGTTTGTTGCGTATAGAAATGAATTCGATTGCATATAGCAGCGATACATCTTCATAGTTCGAAAAATGCCTCAAGGGTGCTTTCGTATAGACGATATTAGCTTACGAGGTGGCATAAACGTATTTAACTGCCGTAAATGCCGCTCGTGAATAATTTTTAAATATCATAAAATCCATGAACACCCTAATTCGCCTCGTTCCGTCGACACTACGAAGGGGCTGATGCCGAAGTACAACTTAAATCTCCCGAACGACTTCGGCGGATACGTAATCGAATCCTTCTTCAGTTCTCTCCTTGTCGATCCTCAGAGTAAATCCCGCCCTGAGCGATGCAACTCAGCAGCGAACGAAAGTGCGAGAGAGATAGAAGGGAAGAGAACGAAAGGCTAGTCAAGGGGGAGAGTATCCTGGGGCACTGAAAGAAAAGGAAAGAATGCGAAAACGGGAGAGAAGGGAGAAATGAGAAGCCATAAAGGCAACGATCGTAAAACCACGTAAGGTACCGGCGAAACACTTTGCGTCGCCCGGATATTCCGCTTTTTACCGGGCGCTCTCAGCCCCTTAATGAAGACGGGGAGAGAGTCGGCCAGGGGCCCGCGCGCGTTTCTTGCGGCTGGGGCCCGTCCGCAGAAACCGCTCTTTCTCCCTCCCTCTTTCTCTTACGAGAATCATAAAACATGGTAACCGTCAGGATGGTCGCGAATTCTGATGTCCGTTGAGATGCGAGCAAGACGAATTCTCATTCGTCTAATAGTTTGATTTGACTTACCTTTCTCTCATATAAACATTAGAAACATACTGAGTTTCTATTTTTTTTTTCTGGTGAATGTTTTGTTTTTTCAACCTTGCGCAACAAGACACAAATAATTTAAACGATCCTTATTCTTAACAGAATATTTAATACTGAATTCGTGAAAAGAGCGAAGGGTGAGAATGGGACGAATTATGATAAAATCTAATGCTATTTCGAGATATGACTTAAATTTGTCACGTACGATATTCATAACAAATGAAAAAGATTTAGGATGAGAAAACAGATGTGTTTTAAAATTCTCAATTTGCAGCATGCAATTTTCTGTCTTTTGTATGTCGAGTAAACATTGTTAAAATTACATTTTATAAGAGTCCACGTTCTCTTTTCTCTCCGACGCGAATCTGTAAATATCGTACTCTCGCTCTTGATTCGTTCAATAAGTATTATCGAAATTGCATAGAAATAGATGAATGCAAGCGTGCGAGAAATACTAGTGTCAGAATAGGAAGTGAAAACAGAAAAAATGAATGATCATACAATTGGCAAGAAAATTAGTATAATGCGCAATAATATGAGCAATTTTAATAATCCCGTATATGATGAATTAATGAAGAAAAGGTTTTACGCGCGCGAGAGCGAGAAACTAGAACAAAAATTTTCTCTTTACTTCACATTTTCTGCTGTCAGAAGTCGGTATACAGAACTCTACACTTGTGCCATGATTAAGTTCGCGCCATAATAATTGCCATATTTTAAACACGGACATAACTACGAGGGAGAAAGAAACGAGCATACGTTTGTGCATCATTTATCGTCAAGTAAAATCCTCGATGGGGTGCCATAATTATATCGTTTCGTTTTCTTTTTTTTCGTTCGTGCATTTTTTAATTCAAGTCTGTTTAACATTTTTATATCTTAAAAGTAGCGTTAGTTTCCATGTTTATACTCTTATTTTTATACCGGTATATGCGAAAAAAAGACTGCATGTAAATAACGGAGCGTGATAGTAATATATTTTGTAATTCGTGTAAGCGTGAGGTAAATTCTCGTAATCGGTATTTTATTTGCGCTATGTTTTTGTTAAAACGAATAAAAATACGTTTATTATATCAGTGATGGACAACAGCATGTGGTCCACATGCAGTTTACTTGTGGATTTTTGTGGTCTGGCTGCTCATTACCGAAAATATAAAATCTTATTTTCTATTTTATGCAAACGAATTAAATATTATGCCGCCCGCAAAATTTTACTCTATTTTTGAAAATGATTCTTTAAAAAGATTGCGCATCACTGTATCATAAACGATGTTTCTCTTCACAGATTACTGTGTAGTCTTTACAAAAAAGATTTAGCCGGTGATTTTTAATTATAGTGAATTTTTTAACATTGGCAAAGGAAACAAATTTTGTCATTATATTTTTAAATTTTTGTACAAATTATTGCTCTCTTATGCTCTCTAGAAAAGAAAATAGATGTAGAAGTTATTCGTTACCACAATATTTACAAAATAATTCAATGGTGAAACAATTTTAAGAAAATATTTCAATTTTTATTCACACAGGTACTCATTAGAATTTTTTAAAATTACTTATCGGATATATGTTTTAAATTTTGTATTAATCTAAATCAAAAGTATTGATATTTTAATTGGAAGACTCGAATACCATTATTTTATATAATTTCAAATTTAACTATATAATATTATATTGAATTTATATCGATTTTTTTATTAGTCCACCTGCATCGCTAAGTTATAACATTTTTGTAAAAGAAAAGGCATTTTTCTTTCGATAATTATACTTTGCATAGATTTAGTACAATTAAGATCTGAGTAATTAGTTTCAATGCCCTAATATAAACAATATATTCCAGTTGATATTCAACAATGATCCATGGGCTTTAATACTCAGAAAATATTTTGGCAGGAAAATCCATATACATTCGTTAATATAAGTTATATATTTAAAAAAGAAATCTTTAGCTATATATATACACACATGAGGAAGTGATACCAAATAAAGTGCCTCCATATGTAATAAGAAAAATATTTGATATTTTTATAAAAACAAACATTTTCGTGTTTAGTATATAAGTTTCATAATACATTTGCTCGAAGATATACTTCAACAAAATATGAGAATGCTCAATACTCCTCTTATTATTATTATTAATATTATTATTATATTTTATAGTCGGAACATTTCAAATTCATATGTTAAAAACAATTTCAGAAATGCGTCTAGAAATACCGAAGAATTATTGTAGCAAATGTATATTAAACTAATTAAATGTTGTAAGCCCTTTCAGGGTAGGTTCCTGTATTGTCAATTAAATATAATATTTTTTCGCGTATATATCTTGTATGTTCTTTATTCACAAAACTAATGATAAGACTTATACTAATTAAAAGTTACTAATATAAATTTTTAGAAATATTATTTCTAAAAATAATTATTTGGAGGTATTTTTATTTCATTGCACAAATATAAAATTACAATTCATATTAATGCAGTGTATTTATATGTGCAGTATATTTACATAATCAGTTGCAGAATCTTGTATAAATTACATATCTAAGTCAAAAATTTCCATAATATTCTAAAAATCACAGCTAATAAGAGCATCGTTAACGTCGCTACTCCATATTTTGATGGCTTTTCGTACGGTAATTTGGAAACAACTCCTCGCAGTACAGGAGACCTTAGTGCCGGAGACACACCTTTATTGATCGGTTCTCCTTTCATAGAGAACTTCGTTGCTTCTATAATTCTTACGTCGATCATTTTCCCCATGTACTCTTGTTTCAAGGGAATCAACACCTGTTCGTAAAATTTGTTATGGCCCACATAATGCTGCTTATCATGCGATACCTCCGTTACTAGCACCTTCTGTATTAATCCTACTTTGTGTCCATATGGTTCGTACGACTGGAAGAATTCTGACAACTTCTTGGTTCTTGTCTTCACTTGCTGTGTAGGTACTTTCGGCATTCTGGCGGCGGGCGTGCCGGGTCGAGAGAAGAACTGATTGATAAAGAGGCTTGGAAATTTATACTTTTGACAAAGTGTCATCGTCTCCTCAAAATCCATCTCCGTTTCCGTGGGAAAACCGCAAATAATGTCTGTGACGATAGTCAAACCCGGTACCCGCTCGCTCAGAAAGTTTACTACATGCTCGAACTCGGCACGCGTATACTCCCGCTTCATGTCAGCTAGTACCTGATCACTGCCGGATTGTACCGGGATATGCAAGAAACTATAGACCTTAGAATGCTGAAAGATCTTGGCCATTTCATCCAGATGTTCCAAAATATATGGTGGATTAGTCATACCGACACGCATCATGCAACCATCAGGGATCACATCTACTAATTGCCTCAGCAGCTTTGGCAAGCTAGTGCCAATGTCTCTGCCATAGGCACCTGTATCTTCCGACGTGAGCCACAACTCACATACACCCTCTTCGAAAGCTTGCTTGGCTCGTTCGATTATCTTTTCTGGAGGATAGCTACCCAGTTCACCTCGTGCATGTTTTGTCTTGCAGTAGGTGCATTGATTCAAGCAGCCTGTGTTAATGGCTATAATCTCGATAAGTGGGTTCCGACGTACCTTTGGAAGATTCAATGAAGCACCGCCTGTTTTCTTACCAAAATCCTTCTTCTGTTGTAAGAACCTAACTGTATTTCCTTTTAAAGTTTCTTCTACAACTTCTACCACTCGATCGATTTGTTGTACTCCAATCACACTCAACCCTTGAAGAAAGGAAGATTTTGGAGCACCTTGTGGTACACATCTACAAGATGCAAATAAAATGTTTGTTTAGAATTTTAAGATTTGCTCTGAATAAATTAAAAATTAGAAAGTTCACTGTACTACTAAAATTCTATACATTAATGTTTAATGAAAACCAAACATCAAATAATAGAATTTGTAAATAATGATATTATATTATAATATATTATTAAATCATTGTTTCATCATTGCAGTTGTATAATTACATACCCAGCAACAACAACATGCTTGCCAATTTTTATTCCATACTCTATTTCATTCCTAAATTGATCTTCTGCAGGACTTTTTACAGTACAAGAGTTCAGAAGCCACAAATCCGCTTTTAGTTTATTCTCGGTCAAATTATAACCATACGACGCCAATTGACCAGCCATATATTCAGTGTCCGAACTGTTGTGCGTGCATCCCCATGTTTTCACATAAATCGTTTGCGTGCCGGGTATTATGCTAGATAAAACAGACGGCTGCAATACTTCCTCCTGCAGCTGCTTCCTTTGTTTTGGTCGTATTGTGATATGTTTCCGCGAACTATATCTCTCCTTGGGCGTTATGTCTTGGGATGCAATTAAATCCTCAATGTCCTCGATAATTTCCTCGCATGGAGCAGGCATGTTTCTTAAGAATAAAAATTATTCCTAAGGAGTTGTCCACTGTACTCGTAAAGCGTGTCACCTTAACAATTTGAGGTTAAGTGCACGTGTGTTGAATTGACACATCCAATGTAAATTGTCGTTGAAATCCTCGGGAAATTGTAACAAATAACAAGAATCTCATAGTATTAATTGTTCAGCTATTATTTATACCTATTTTAATTGTAAATGTACAGGTTTTTGAGAATATAATTAAAACTAATTAAGGATAGGTTATATGAAAGTTTCATTAC
Source organism: Cyphomyrmex costatus (assembly GCF_001594065.2). Lineage (NCBI taxonomy): Eukaryota > Metazoa > Arthropoda > Insecta > Hymenoptera > Formicidae > Cyphomyrmex > Cyphomyrmex costatus. The sequence goes on along the minus strand of NW_017275965.1, from coordinate 4,005,343 downwards.
ATAAGGTGCCATCTATAGATATCTTCGTTTATTAGAAATTTAAAAAGTTGAGATTTTATCGTTAATTGATAAAATAAGTATATCAAACTCGATCTCTAGGAATTTTTTAAAATTGATTGTTTAAAATTTTGAACACACACACAGTTAGTGCAATGACTATATTTGCTTCATATTTTACTAATTTCAAGAATACAAATTTCTGAGATTACTAAAATATCAATGATCGGAAAGTATACTATAATAATAATTTTCACTTATAGAACAGAATTATAATATTTTTGGAATCAACTGATATCTAATTCTCAATCAATGTAAATTAAATTAATCTTGGTTTAATTTACTTCTATTTGTTTTAATTTCATTATTAAATGAATAAAGTTATAAAAAATAAACATTTTGTTAAACTAAAAGATTAAATAAGTTACATTTTTGTTAAATTGATAGAAATAAACAAAAAAACTTCTTAAAATTTCAAAAATATTTTATGAAATTATTAGAAAGATATCAATAAGACATTTTGAGTTACTTTATCATCAATTTATAATACATTTTATTTCAGATTGCTTTTAGACACATACAATATGTAATATTTAAATGTCAATTTTTATATTAATGTTTATGTTATTTTTATTTGCATTTAATTACAATGAATAAAACGATAATTCATCAAAAAGTCACTCATACTCTTGTCTACAGAATCGAGCGATAAGACCATTTTTGTTTAAAATTATTGAATCGAATCAATTAAAATATATATAATAATTAAATTTAAACAGAAATAAGAACTATTCACAGTAAAATTAGTATATTATATTTATATTGTATATTTATTATAGTATTTATATTGCGATATATTTTAAAAGAATATATTTATAATTAATATTATATAAATTTCTTTATATTATACCAGTATTATTATATGGAAGAACAATATTATTTTACAAGTATGACCACGATTATTGCTCGGAAGGCTATCTCTACAATAAGATACTTAAACTTTAGATCATTTTTAATAGAAAATAATGAAAAGAATATATTTATTATTTGTAAAAAAAAAATTATTATAAAAAAAAATTTTAATATTAAATATATAAAACAAATTATTATAGTCTTCCTGAAAAATTATCACGCACACACACAAGATCTGATATAAGATTTTATATAACTTACATAAAAATCTATGTTGGTAAAAAAAACAAAGAACATTATCCGTTTAGTTATGAAGTATTTAACTATTGATCAACACATTTCAAACAAAAGATTCAGAAAAACAGAAACATTTTAAACACGAACAGGTCATTTCTTATAATTGTTCTTGTTTAGAGTCGTTGTCCGTGACGGATGTGTCTTGTTTTGAATCGATCGACTTTCGTACTTGTAGGATCAGGATAAGTGGATTAGTTCGTCGGGGACCACCATTGAGTTGAGACAGAAAAGATAACAGTTTCCTATCCATTTGCTTGTCCTATTAATTTTTATATTGTTAGATTTTGACTTTTAGGCACAAGTCAATTCTGGCATAACGAAATATTTGGATTAAGCAGGTTTGATTTATTTTTCTTTTATATTCAATAAATAATTTTAATTAAAAATTGTTTGAGAATAGAATATATACGTTCGATTACAGATACAATAGATATATACCGCGTATTTCTTGATCGTAAAATTAGCATTTGTGTTCCATTAGAAAATATTCATAATATTTCGCAATGTATTGAATCATATATCAGATTCTTTTTTTAACTAAATATGAGAGAGAGAGAGAGGGGGGGGGGAGAGAATTACGAATCAAGCTCGCTTTTTGAAAATTCTAAATTAATACTCATAGCTTCATAAAAATGTGCAATCTATATTTATTATGTTCACGTACATGTTTAATATAGTCTTGTATTATGACCAAAGCAACAATTAAGTGCCTCTATAGTTATATTTTTATTAAATAATTTTAATACATATCTATAAAGCTTTTATATACTGTTATATAACTATTAATAAAATTATTGTTGTTCAATACTGTATGCCTGGTATATATAATTTATATTAATTATTATTTAGAGTATATGTATATACATATATGTATATACATATGTGTGTGTGTGTGGGTGTGTGTGTGTATTGGATTAATGACGATGCTTATTTACGAAATAATTATTTATTTGCTTTATATAAAATAATTGTTTTTTTAATAATTAATCTGTTTGTGTATATAGTCATTATGTGGAGGATAATAGCGTTTAGCATTGTGATCGTGGGCTTAGCTGCTGGCAAGGTCAGCTATGAGGATTATAAAGTTTTCAGCATTTACCCGACAACTCAAAGGCAACACGAATTATTGAGAATGAACATAAGACAAGTAAATAAATCATTTAGACAAAAATAAAAATACGAACAATTTATACATATACAGATTTTTTTGTTTAATAAATCAGTATTAAATTAATTAATATTAATTAACATTCAAAATAATAACTTTGTGCATTTTATATTAGCCAAGATAAATAAAATTAATTTGCTAGATATCTAAAATAACTTACAAATAAAATGTCACAAAATTAAGAATAGAACAAAGAAATACATAGATAATATTTTATCAATTAATTTAAGATTAAATTAAACGAAATTGTGAATTTGAAACCTTATTTACAGTTTAACTACTGGTTCTGGAAAGAACCAAGTTGGATAGACAAAGAAGTTCAACTTATGATACCTCCACACGATCTCGGCACTTTTTATGAAATTGCAAACATTATCGGGATAACCTATAAACTCAAAATTAACAATGTCCAAAAACTAATCGACAATACGTTTACAAAGCATCAATCGAAGGGCTTTGATTTTCATAGCTATCATACTCTTCAAGAAATTTACGATGATCTGGAAGATCTAGCTAAGAAGTATCCCAAAGTAGAGGTCGTCGCGCCCGGCGAAACATACGAAGGACGTTATATCAAGGGTGTTGAGATAATTAATAATGTAGAATTTCCTGGAATCTTTATTGAAGGCGGTATACATGCCAAGGAATGGATTTCTCCGGCAACTGTCATGTATATTTTGCACCAATTATTGACTAGTGAAGATCAGAAAGTGAAATCTGTAGCTAACAATTTTAATTGGTTTATTTTCCCAGTATTTAATCCTGATGGATATGAGTTTACATTTAATAACACTCATGGGGTAAGATTTTTTTACACAACATTATATAATATTATTTAATTACAAATTACTTAATTACAAATTAAGATTATGTACAGAAGTAAGCCTTCTTAATGATTTTTAGGACCGATTATGGAAAAAATCTCGCAAACCGTTCAATTCTAGCTGTATTGGAGCAGATCTCAATAGGAACTGGGGTTTTGGATGGTATAGTAAGTATTTATTCAGTGTGAAAAAGCAGATTATAATAAATGATAGAAAAAAGTTATCAACAATCAAGATTATTTTGGAGACTTGAGAAGCTTATAATAATATAATATTCATGATTCATTCGATGTAACATTGTAATTCTATGTTCTCAGATGTTAGTAGGAAAGATCCTTGCAGTGATATTTACCCCGGAAATAAACCATACTCAGAAAAAGAGATAAAAACTATGGCCCGATACATACGCAATAGAAAACATCATTTCTTCGCATATGTCGCGTTCCAAAGTTACGGCCAACTATTGACGTTTCCTTATGGTTATACGAAGGAACGAATCTCCAACTATGATCGCTTGGTAAAACATTTTATTAGTAATGAAATATTGTCTTTGAAATATATGTTTGTGATAGAAAGGAAATATTGTTTGAAAAGATTTTTCATGGCTGTATATGACTTTTTGTATAAATATATATTCAAGTTATTCACTTTTTAATAACTTATAGCGCTAATTATCTTTCCATTTTTTTAATGTAATAATAAATATGTTAGGGACTAATGTATAAATATTTGCAATTTCAGTATCAGCTTGGCAAGAGAGTAATCGACGTTCTTAAACAAAGACATAATACTAAATATGAGATCGGAGCTATTGGCGAGTTCTATTACGGTTTGTAAACACTTTAATTTATACATCTCTAACAAATAATTTATTGCGTTTAAAAATCATTTTATATACTAGTTTCTTCATAATAATATTGATAAAAATAACTTTACAATAATGTTGTATTTTTTCTTTATGTACAAGATATTTCAGAACTTCAAAGACGAACTTAAGATTGTAGATGTCATCAAAAGGAAAGTTTTTGTTAAGGAGTTTGTGTCCTCTGACGCATTTTTAAAACATTATGTGTACTGGTTTGAATTAGTTATGAGAGATACAGAATCGATTGCGCGGCAGCATATAGTTATATATAATTATATAGTCCGCAAATTTTTACTTTATTTGTCTTTTTGCAAAAAGAAAATTAGAAGACATAAACTTGTCGGATGTCATATATGATCAGATAAATAGCTTTTTATAAATATACGTCAGAGGATCCAGATTCTTTAACAAAAGTTGATTCTTTTGATTGAGATCTATCATTCCCCGAAGTTTGTGTTTGAGATTCTCAAAAATGTGTAAATGTAAAATGAACATATATTTGTTATTTTATTTTATTAAATTAAATTGAAACGATTGTAATTAATAAATACATGTATATTTTCTTATAAATTTATAACTAATATAAAATATAATCATTCCTAGATTTGCAGGGCGGTTCTAGTACAGATTACGTGGCAGGTTTTCTCAATAAAACTATCGTCTATCTCTACAAATTGCGCGATATAAATGATTACGGCTTCTTGTTACCACCTGAGTATATCATCCCGACTGGAGAGGAGACTCTAGATTCTCTTGTAGCTATGATTAACTTCTCAATTTTATTTGGCTATGATTTATGATTAAATTTCTATAATTTCTTATCGTCGATTAAATACTTTTATTTGATAAATAACAAATATTACATTTCCATGTAATATATCAATAAATAATGAAAAATAGATTTTAATTAATAGCTATAGTCACTACTAAACTATTAATTTTCTATGCTTTCGTCATTATTAGTAAAATTATAGTTATTTTAAAAAGATTCGATCTATTTTTCATAATATTGCTTTTTGACATTTTTCATCAGAATTTGTTATTAATTTATAATTCTCAAAATTTATTTATTTTATATATTATATATAGGTAATATAAGTTGTGAATTAAAATCATTGATGTGTATAAAATCATAAATGAATTTAAAATTATGTTTATTTGATTTTTCAATATAATATTATAATTATATTTTACTTAATTGAAATATACAATTTAATGTCGTATATAATTTATATTCTGAAAAGTATCAACATTTGTAACGTGACAATAAATATTATACATATACCTATTTTCTCGAAAGTTTTTTCTATTTTTCCATTTTTTATGAATAAAACTGAAAATATAAAATCTATTATTGATGACATCAATTTTATTGAATTTTTATTTGGACATTTATTCGTGTTACAAGTATTCTATTTGATACGCATAGTAAAGAGAACAGCGATAAAGAATAACTTGTATAAATAAATTTACATCTTTTTATATTGACAAAAGTACAAAGAACTTTTTTTTACTCATTATACATTATTTAATTGTTGACCTTATTAATTTTAAAGGTTTTGGAAAAATGAGACTATTTTAAAGACAAACAGAGATTATTCATAAAAATATTTTTAAAGATAATTCTTTTTGCAATAAAGATTAATTATTTATAGATTTTAATATTATTAAGATTATTCTAAAATGTGTTAAGAATATTGAATTGTTAAATTGCTAATCAATTTAACTCGTGATATATTACTGCGGTAATTTAGTAGAGTTTGCGTTTCAAGACTTGAATCTTTTCGATAGAAAACTTAAAATATCTGTGGTCTGAGTATTGAATACGTCCCATCCTTTGTCGTGAGCAAATTCTCACCACTTTTTAACACGCTTTTGATATTGCTTTAGAGTTGATTCCGTGATTGACTCTACTATCGTATTTAAAGAGTCCTCCCTAACATCTTTCTTTAACATTGTTGATATAACAATTTCCCTGCCACCAGGAAAAGGTGGGATGCCATCGGATGAATCTCGTCTCTGTAAGGAGACAATAAAATGTAACAGAATTACATGCTTACCTAAATAAAAATATATAAGAATCATCATTTTTAAGAGAATATTCTATTTATATATAAAATAAAGATAGATTAGTAATAAATCTTTGTTTAGTAATAATATTATATAATTGATTAGTAATATCATATAATTGATTAGCAATAAAGTTTTGTTTCAAAGAGGAAACGTTTCCTACGTAAATAGGGATTATTTAATATCTAATTTCTACAAAATTAATTTATAAAGAATTGCAAATTTCTTTCCTTCTGTCCTTCTTTCTCTCTATAAGATAGATTTCTTCCCTCTTTCTTTCTGTTTGATGATGTATCGAGAATAAATTTAAATCTAAAAATAAATTTAGTTTATATAGATAGAAATAAATGTAAAAAGTTCCTTAAAATTTTGAAATATTTTATTTTATATTTTCCTCCCGATTTATGAGAAGTCTCTAAAAGATTTTATTTAATGCTTTTAAATATAAGTAATTTTTCATTATCTGCAAACAAACAGATGATATAATTATTTTTTTATAAAGTTATTATTACACTAATTTATATTGCAATCGCGAAATATGAGAGCTATCTGATAATTTATCAATTTTATTGCATTTCCATTTTTTGCATATTTTTTTATATGCATATTATATATATATATAAGTAAAGAAATATTGGACAAAACAAAAAAAAGAATTATATATTATTTTTAAATCCGCATAAAATCTAATATAATTTGCATAATCTACATATATGTATATATATATATATATAATATATAAATAAATCTACATTCATTTATACTGACAAAAAGACAACTAAAATTGGCCGTTATACTGTATAACTGTTAGACATATATTTTAGTACTGAAGATTTCTAGAAAATAAAAGTATTTGAATTGAACGATGACATAAATATGAGTCACAAGACATAAATAAAGTTATTCACATAAACATTTTTTTGGGATATTGTCTTTGACTGACATGTATTCTTCTAATAGGCTTATATACTTGTATGATTAGATCGTTGGAGACCACATTTGAGTTCCGAGGAGAAGATAACAGTTTTCTCTATTTGCTTTTGATTTAGCTAAATTGTGATTTACAGGTTGTGCATACACATGTGAGTTATTTCTAACATAGTGCAATATTTAGAACAGGTTTGATTTATTTTACTTTGAATCTTATATTAACAATTATATATATTATTGTAAATAATAGTAAAAATTATATAATTTTTTTAATTTTATATACATATATATACATAATATATATATATATATATAGTATATATACCAGACA
>NW_017275965.1:3907962-3997719 GCF_001594065.2 Cyphomyrmex costatus | reverse complement strand
ATTAATAAGTTTATTATTATAATTAATTTTTTATTAAGTTTATTACAAAAAAGAATATATATATAGCTTTAATCCAGAAAGCTATTCGCAATTCAAATTATAAGAAATCTATTCATGTGTAGTTATTATGTGGAAGATAGTGTTGTGCTTTATGCTCATGGGTCTAGCTACCAATTATGGAATGGTTAGCTACGAGGGTTACAAAGTCTTCAAAGTTTCCCCGGTAACAGAAAAAGAATTCATCACTTTAGAATTACTTCAAACGTTCAGAAGCAAAGTAAATATACCATTTAGATAAAAATAAACATAAAATAATAAATATATAGATTTTTCTATTAATAGGAAATTAATTTTGCACACTTATCAGTTAATATTTAAAATAGCAATTACTATTATCTATTTAAAAAAAATATATATACATATATAATTGTAGATTCTGAATTTTATAGATATTTAAAATAACTTATAAATAAGAGATCATGAAATAGAAAAACCAAAAAAATATGTAGATATTATATTATCTCCTTGGATTTAAATTAAGTTTAAATTGCAGTTAAGCAACGTTATGAAATTTCTTTACAGTTCATCTACTGGAAAGAGCCGAGGTGGGTAAACAAGGAAGTATTTGTTATGGTATCTCGAGAAAAGCTTCAGGAATTCCATGACATTATGAGCAGTTATACCAATACGACCTATAAAATTAGATTTGACAATGTCCAAACACTAATCGACATGACAATGCCTCGAAGTAATTTTCAAGGCTATAATTTTAAAAGCTATCTTACTCTTGAACAAATTTACGCTTATATGGATGAGCTAGCCAGGCTAAATTTCAAATTAAAGGTAGTCGTGGGTGGTAGAACATACGAAAACCGTGAAATCAAAGGCATTAAGATAATTAATGACGCAAATAAACCTGGAATCTTTATCGGGGGTGGCATGTATGGATTAGAGTGGATTTCACCGGCAACTATTTTGTACATTTTGAATCAATTAATATATAGTAATAATTCGGATGTAAGATATATAGCTGACAATCATAATTGGTTTATTTTTCCAATATTCAATCCCGATGGATATGTGTTTACATTTAATATGACTCATGGCGTAAGATTTTTTTCGCATAACGTTATCTAATACTGTCATTTTAATTATAAAGAGCTTTATACACGAATGGGTTCTTTTTAATAATTTTTAGGATCGATTATGGAAGAAGACTCGCAAACCGTTTAATTCTAATTGCATTGGAGCGGATCCTAATAAGAACTGGAATTTTCAATGGAATAGTAAGTATTTAGGAAATAAAAGAGAGTATAATAAATAATAGAAAAGCGTTATTAAAAGTTCGAGTTATTTTGAAATTTTGGAGAACTTCTGACATTTAAAGCATACAAAAGAAAAACATAAAGTAATAACATATAAACGTAACAAATTCAAAATATTGATGTATGTGTTACTTACATCTTAGTGCTTTAATATGTCTTTGTGCCATAACTTTTTAAAATTTATTTCATGTAACTTGATATTGTAACTTGATATTCTCAGCTTCTGGTGTCGACAACGATCCTTGCAGTGAGCTTTATCCTGGAAATAAGTCATTCTCGGAAATAGAGATGAAAACCATATCCCAATATATGAGATTAAATTCTCGTAAGTTCGACAAGTATATCTCATTTTATGGCTATGGACAACAATTAAAGTTTCCTTATGCCTACACGAGCAAACATATCTCTAACTATGATGAATTGGTAAGAAACTCTTTTAATAAAAAAAAATATTATTAAATTATTAAATTATTATATTATTAGGTACTTTTATACTATTATATTATTATTTTTTGATTGAATATTATCTTTTGAAAATATTTGTAGAAAAACAAAATAATGTTTTAAAAGCGATACATTTTCATGGCTTTATAACTTTTTTAAGTATATTAAATGTGTTTTTAAATTATTCATTTTTTAATAATTTATTAAGCCGATTGTTCCACCTTTCGGTAAATTTCAAGCATCAGGTAAGTCTATAGCAATCCGCATATGTGATTGGGTAATCTTGCTACTTATTTAACGTATAAAATTTACCAAAAGGTTAAAACAAACACGGTATAATGTCTCGCGCCAAGTAAATGCGCAGCGCGAGACCAAACTGTCTTTTTACGTGAGTCTGCGAGTTGCGATTATTTATACATTTAATGCGATTGAATATTATAAAGGGACGAATATAATGTTTCAGAAACGGATTGGTCGAAAAGCACTTCAGAGTCTTAGAGAGAGGTACAATACTGTGTATTGGCTTGGAAGTATTGGCGACTATTATGGGAATAGTAAATATTTAATTATCTAAATTATTTATCGCATTAAAAATTTTTTTTGTTTTTTCTTAATAATATTATAACGAAAACAATTTCATAATAACGTTTTATTTTTTTATATCTATAAAAAATCTATATATATAAATAATATATTGCTATATATATATATATATATATATATATATATATATATATATATATATATATATATATATATATATATATATATATATATATATATATATATATATATATATATATATATATATATATATATATATATATATATATATATATATATATATATATATATATATATATATATATATATATATACAATAATTTAAATATGTATAACTTGTATATACCATAACTAAAATATCTTTTATCACATTTTATTAAATTAAGTTTATTGCAATTAAATTAAAGGTTATGTTACTTCTTATGACTAATGTCAAATCATTTCTAGGTATAGTTAGCGGTACTAGTGAAGATTACGTGACAGTTGTTATGGATAAATCTATCGTATATCAGTACGTATTGCGCGATGAAGGTGACTACGGCTATCTATTACCACCTGATCAAATCATTCCGACTGGAAAAGAGACTCTAGATTCTCTTATAACTTTATTAAATGAAACAATGATACATTAATACACTGCATATAATACTTCCTAATAATTTATTGTTGTGTATTATTTATATATTTTTATTTAACAAAATGATGAATATACATGTTTTACATGTCTTGTAAGCTATCGATTATAAATAATGACAAATAAATTTTTATGTTTTACAAGTAGAATATGAAATTTTGAGTTTTTTTCTGTGCTTTTGTATTGTTATTAGTATATGTATAGAAATTATTTGTACATATAGCTTTGAAAACAACTGATTTATATTTTAGAATATCAGTTTTGACGTTTTTTTTTATCAGAATTTATTATTAAACATCATAATTCTCTTAATTTATTTGTTTTAGTTTTTATATAATATAATAAATAGTACGATACTTAAAATAGTAATTTTTATTTAAATTAATTACTTTCAACGGTTTCTGGTTGCAATAAACTAAAATTGGCAATAATCCGCAAATTATAGATAAGTAACGATACGTAAACTTTAAAATTCACTGCTAATGTTGAAAATTTGTAGTAACATAAACTACAGATTTTTAGCATTAACAATAAATTTTGGAACACTGTCGTATATAATCATTATTTAAAAGAAGACATTAAAATATTTGTATAAAATATAATTTATCATACAAAGAAATATACGTTAATAACAAATAACTAAATAGATGAAGATCTGTTTATCAAATAATAATAAAAGATACATTATCTACATACATATAAAAAATTATATATGTAAAATACAGAAACAATTTTTACATAAAATATTTAGCATTATATGTGGCAGTAAATGTAAGAATAAATTATATTATTGATATTCTATCGTCTTTATTGCAGTTCTGTGTGTAAACATCCTTTTTTATAAGCATGCTTTATGGAGATTGTGATAAAATATTAATATCAAAATGAAAAGGAATTGAAAAAATGGTTTTTTTTTTAAGTAATGTATTGTACATTTTTCTATATTTAAGAAAGTAAAAAATTATGTTACTATTTTAATATAATAATTTTAATTTTTTTCCCTATTAATCATTGAGTAAATACATTTAAAGATTTCGCAAAGGCTATATTTTGAGTGCAAATGAATTGTCAATATAAATGTTGTTGTTTTGAATGTCTTATTTTAAATTATTCTCACTGTTACTGGTTTGAATCTAATTACTGGAAATTAATATTGAGTTTTTAGAAGACAATATCAGTATTCTTTTCATTGTATTTTATCTTTATTTTTGTATTACTGTTTGTTATCGAGCTGGCTCTTACTTTTCACCTACTAAACACTTCTAATATTATGCGAATATTTAAGTTAAGCAGGTTTGATTATAATAATTTTAGTATAATAAATATATAACTTGCATTTATTGAATAATTTGCTCGACGTAATTACTTTTTGTTTACAATTATATCATAATATTCAACCAATTATTTTTAAAGTAATGTTAGATATTTATATTATATTGTTAATAATCACATACACGTTTATAATGATTACAGTGAACAAAACTGCAGACACATATGTCAGTGTTTCTTAATCAACAAAAAAGTATTTGAAGATTTAAGAATTTATCTGACAACAGATTTCAACAATTAATTTTTTTTGTAAAAATGATACATTGTAATGACATGATAAACAAGTAGAATTACTGCAATTATTAAAAACCTTTTTGTTCAGAGACGTTATGTGGAAATTAACAGTGTTACCTACGATTGCGATCATAATTACTGCTCAGAAGGCAACATACGATAATTATAAAGTCTTTAGGATTACCCCAACCACGCAGAAACATATCACACTACTTCGTAAATTAACAACATTTTATAATAAAGTGAGTAGATTTTTAGATATAAACATTATAAATATAAGTATTAAAGAGTTATAGAGATATTTTTTCCTTCAGAAAAATTAGTATCGTATATAAATTTATTATTATAATTTCGAAAATTAAGTTTTGTAAACTTTAAATAACTTATTCAATATTTGCAAATTCTATTTTACATGTATATATACATAATAAATTATAAATTATTATATATAAGGTTATGTTCCTTTTTCGAATTTTTATTAAAATCATATTGAAATCAATTAATCAAATTACGCAATTAAATCTCATTTACAGTTTATATTTTGGGAAGCACCAGTCTTGGTAAATGTAACAATAAATCTTATGATAGTCCCAAACTATTTGCCACAATTTTACGAAGTGATAACTCAAATCGGTGTACCTTATTATAATAACATTGAGAATGTTCAAACGCTAATTGATCAAACAATGCCTCGCTATCAATCAACGTTTGATTTTAAAAGCTATCATAGTCTCGAAATAATCTACAATAATATGGATGACCTGGCCAAACAGTATCCTAACAAAGTGAAGATAATTGTGGGCGGCAGAACGTATGAGAAACGTCAGATCAAAGGCGTCCAAGTTTCTTTTAAGGCCAACAATCCTGGAATCTTCCTTGAGGGTGGCATTCACGCCAGGGAATGGATATCGCCGGCGACTGTTATGTACATTCTGCATCAGTTACTGACCAGCAATAATTCTGATATCAGAAATCTGGCTGATAACCATAATTGGTACATATTTCCTTTGTTCAATCCCGATGGATATGTATACACGCACAAGACGGTAAATCTTATTTTTTAGCATTACATATAGAGCCATGTACTACTTTATGTTAATTGAGTTAATTACTATATGTACATGAAATAAATGTTATTTATATACTTCCAGGATCGCTTATGGAGAAAGAATCGTAAACCGCAAAATTTGTTTTGCGTTGGTACAGATCTTAATAGGAATTGGGACTACAAATGGAATAGTAAGTGCTAATATCTTTTGTAAACACAGTTTCTTCGTAATCACTAACATTTTAAATTGATATTTTCAGCTGTCTATGTCAGCAAAAATCCGTGTTTCAGTTCTTATCCTGGAAGAAAACCTTTCTCTGAAATAGAAACAAGGAGCATGTCAAAGTATATTCAATCTATTTCTAATAAATTTTATGCGTACATCTCATTCCATAGTTTTAAGCAACTTTTAATGTTTCCTTATGGATACACAAAAGCCCACCTCAACAATTACGATGAATTGGTATATTTTATTATGAAGAATATTATAGCTGTTAGAAATATTCAGTATATATAAAAAGAAAATTATGTTTTATAACAAATTATCTAACTTTATCTCTACTTTACTACTACTACTATTATTATTATTAACATGTTTATGACATTTTAAAATTAGTTTAAAAGTTTTTTTGTTAATTAATCTAATTTTTATTGTATTAATTTTAATTGTGATATTGACAAATCCAAATTGAATTATTCTACATATATTCGTATTTTTAGTATGAAATTGGTTTAAAAGCAATTACAGCTGTTAAAAAGAGATACGGGACTGCGTATCGAATTGGAAATATTGCCGAGACAATTTGTAAGTAAAATAATTTATCTTATTTTATTTATAATATTATTATTCCTGCATACATGTGGTTGAGTATTGGATAATTATAATATACAAAGTATAACAGGCAGGTTTATAATAAAAGTTTCTTTATTATAATTGTAAATAAGAAATGTTAGCTAACTTCAAGTATTACATTTACAAATAAAAGTAATTGCAAAAAAATCAAAGTATTGCTTTTTTAAATTTATATGTTTCATTTTAGATTTAGCCTCCGGAACTACTACAGATTACATCAAAGGTACTTATAATAAACGTATCGTTTACGTGTACGAGTTGCGCGACCGCGGTCATTACGGTTTTTTGTTGCCTCCTGACCAAATTATTCCGACTGGAGAAGAAACTTTGGACTCCCTTGTAACCATATTTAAAGAGATGATAGTATATGGGAATATGTCAGAAATGATTTGTAAAATTTATAAATAATTTGATATTGCTAGCAACAAGTAATATTATATATCGATATAAATTTTATTTGTCTGACTGTTTATAACTATTGGTGTTTTTAATCCAGTTTTTTTTAATTGTTTTGATAAAATATTGTTAATATATATATAAATTTTAACTTAATCTGAATTATGTATCTCATGCTTTTTAAAGTTTCTGTGCTCACACAATATAAATGAGATTACACTTGCGTCATATCTATTTCAGACTTTTTTTAACTTCCCGAAACGTTACTTATTATTTATTGTGATTTCAATTATTTCAATTATTCGCTTTTATTTAGATTAACTTCTTTCGTACTTTAATACAACAAGAAATTGTTGATGCTTTTAGTTTCATAAACATATTTAATTCATTTAATGGTAAATCGATAAAACTGATAATACAAAATGTAAAAAGTAATTATATTTTTATTATGCATGTATTAGTAGCTGGATTTTAATAAAATAATGAGATATAGAGTCTATAAAATTAAACATATTCTAGTTTGTCTAGTTTATCTGGTGCCGAAAAAGGTCAGACAATGCCATAAAACACCGGAAGATTTTATCACATAAGAATAATGACATATTTAAATTGTAAAGAATGTATTGAAAAATTCATGATGATCTCAATCCAAGAATAATGTATCAACCAAGGTTTTCTGTTCATTTCAACTTTTAATTAATGGATTATCTAAGCGTTGATCTGTTAACTCTCAGGCTTTATAATTTGTAAAGTACTTTAAAAAAATAATAAAAATTAGTATATTAATGAAAAAATGCTTTATAGTATATACTATTATAATAGCGTTTTGAAAAAGTCTTAAAATATCTACATGAACATGAAATAAAGAATAATAGTTCTAATTGAAAAAATTCTAGGTAACATTCGCTTGACTTTAAGAACATCTTCTCAAGGTCAACTAATGTTACCGTCTTCTTTCTTCTGAGTAACTGAGCAACCTTTGTCTGAAACAAAGGTTTTTAATTTTTTATTGCTAATTTCTTCACTTCTAGATAAGTTACCGACAACTTTATTCATGAGATATCTTCCAGCAAATACAGAATATAACTACAATATTGCACCAATATTATAACTTTTCTGCTATATTGCAGAAATGTTACAATGTTGCTACAGTATTGTAATTATATTAATTACAATACTGCACCAATGTATATAATTATATTTGCTATAAACATAAAATTAAATATTTTTTTGTTCTCACACTGAAAAAAATGATACGTGAACAATATTAACTTAATTAACAATTTTATTAATTTAATAACACTTTTAAACAAATACTTATGCTTTTAATAAAATTTTATTTAAAATATAAAGAAAAACCAGTTTAAATCGAGCGGTAATAAGATCTTTTTAAATAGATTTCTATAGTTTACAATGTTAATACAACATAAACATATATAAGATATAAAATATATAAAAAAATATAAAATAATATTGAACGTTTCGGAATTCACAGGTCCTTTTTTAACGATTCTTCCAGAATTGTTACAATGTCATAAAGATGAAAGCATAATCTTACGGTTTAAGTGACATGGTGTGGTACAATTTGTTCAAAGAAATTGATTCTCCTGTTTTGTGTGAATGTGGAAATTGTATAATAAAATGTATGAAAACAGGAGCATCTTTATATTTTATATTCGTCTGATTCTGTTAAGCGTAAGTTAATGCTTTAGAAAAAGAAGGGCCCTTGAGTTTCGAAACGTTTGATATTATTTTCATATAATTTTATTTTTTTTTATACATTTTATATTTTTTTTTGTTTTATAAATATTATATAAAATTTTATTTATTTTATTAATATTATTATTAAATCAAAAAGATTATTTTCAATTAAAATATTGCTATTAAAAATAACATCATTTTAATTTTAGTGTAACAATATTTTTATTGCGCAAAGAAAATGGTCATCTTAAGATTAATAAGTGTGCTTGTAAATATGTACACAGATGGCAAATACAAGTGTGAAAATAAAAGACTTGTAAAAAATGCACATATACATATAAATGTATGTTTAATATATGGGATGAGGCAAAAGTACTGGAACTTTTTAGGAAATTTTTAACGTAAAAATAAAAAAAACTCAACTTCACAAAAGTCCATGATTTTGACAAATGTTATCAAAGTCATAACTCTGAACAACACTTAATAAGTTTTAACCATCAATTGGACACTGAGATAAAGATTGTTCGTACTAATAAAAAGAATGTTGTAACTTTCAAACCTTATAATTCAAAAAATAATATTAATAGAAGAATATTTTATATATTATAGTGTTTTAAAAAGATCTAAAAAAAAGCAATAAAATTATGCAATGAAAAATGCGGATTTCCGTTTTAAAAAATCAATTTGACCTTGATCTAACCTTGGCGACGCCACTAAAGTCAAACTGATAAAATCAGTAAAAAGATTTTCTTAAACTCTATAACTTTTGTATAAAATACTTTTCACTAAAACTTATATTTTCCGAGATATTTAGGGAGTCTGATATTTTTACCTCACCCTGTATAAAATTCTACGTCAAAACTTCAATAGTGTAAATTAGTGCGGTAATGGAACTTTGGTGCCGTGTGCAACTACGTATTTAAATTAATGAACATCATAATATCGGTAATGCTAGTGCTTCCATATGGAAGAGTAAGTGCTTTTCTTGAGAAAAAGGTTATTCATATATTACAAGAATTACATTTTGTTGCTTAAATTTCAATTGGTATTTACTTGTAAGTGAATTTAAGTTGTATTATGTTAGTATTATAATGAAATAATATATTTACAGTAATATATATATAGATATATATATATATATGTTAATTTAATATTAATTTGTAATTATATATGACATAATATATACAAAATAATTTCTTATTATAATTGTGGTCCTAAAATATTAATGATAATTGAAATTGATATTTATATATTAAAATTGAAAGGAACTGATTATCATGTGGAAGTTAATAATATTAATATTCTGCACGAGCGTGAGCCTTGTGGTTGCCGAGCAGGCTACTTTTAATAATTATAAGGTCTTTAAAATAAATGCGACTACACACATGCAAGCAAAGAAGCTTAACGAATTGGCAAATGTTCATGATGGAGTAAGTAAATTTTTCAAGCATAAAAACAAGCAAAAGTAATATATTTGTATAATGTCACTGAAAAAAATTTTAGTTAAAAATGGACGATCCAAAAGATTTTGCTTATATCACCATTTGAATTCTCAAAATCTGAAGAATTATAATAGATTTAACCGGGAAATTCTTATTTATTCATTTTCTATCAAAATTCCAATTAATATAATCAAACTCTTCTTTTAATAACAATTTCCGCAAACTTATTTTTTAAGAAATTTATAATACTTAATCATATTAGCTAAAATTTAAAAAATTAAAAATAGCATAATATACACAATTTTATAAAATTTTATCTCTATAAATTTATTAAATTATTTTTATTGCTATATGATATTTAAAAGATATAAAAATTGATAAATTTACTTTTAAGAGAAACTTTTTAAACTAAAATTATTATTGTTATTAAATAAACAGTATTAAACATTATTTACAGTTTTCCTTTTGGATTCCACCGTTTGTGAATAAACAAGCGGAACTTATGGTAGCCCCACACAAGTTATCTGAATTCTTTGAAATTATGGCGCAGATCAAAGCACCCTATAAGGTTTTTATTGAGAATGTTCAGGCATTAATTAATCGGGCAGTTCCCGCGAAAATGTCGACGACGTTTGATTTTAACAGCTATCATGTACTAGAAACAATTTACAAGAACCTAGATGACTTGGAAAAGCTTTATCCCAATCAAGTACAAACTATCGTGGGCGGTAAGACGCATGAGGGACGTCAAATCAAAGGCGTCAAGCTTTCCTTCAAACCCAACAATCCTGCAGTCTTTATTGAGGGTGGTATTCACGCCAGGGAATGGATCTCGACAGCAGTTGTCATGTACATCTTGCATCAATTGTTGAAAAGTAATAACCCGGAGATTAGAGCTCTGGCTGAGAGCAATGATTGGTATATCTTCCCATCGTTCAATCCCGACGGATACGTGTACACGCACACCAAAGTAAGTTACATTTTATAACATCACATAGAGCATTGTTTACTAATTTAAATTAATTATACAAAAATTTTTAATTTATTTAGAACCGATTATGGAGAAAAACACGTAAACCATATGGTTTGGGCTGTTTTGGTAGCGATCCCAATAGAAACTGGGGATACAAATGGAATGGTAAGAATTTGTATTATTATATGTCAGAAAACTATTCCGTGTAATAATAAAAAAATTAAATAATATCTAATATAAAAGATCGAAATTAATTTGTAGATTAGCTCAATGTTTTTTTTGTATTACTTATAAACATATATTTATATATGAATAATTTGATATTTTTAGAGGGAGGCTCTAGCAATTTTCCATGTTCCGAAACCTACGCTGGAAGCGCACCATTCTCCGAAATTGAGACACAGAGCATGTCCAAATATATCAGTACTATTTCCAACAAATTGTACGCATATATCGCGTTCCATAGTTACTCGCAACTATTGTTGTTCCCTTATGGTCACACAATAGCTCATCTTGATAACTATGACGATCTGGTAAATAATTTTAAAATTAAATTAATCAGTATTAGGACTCTTAATGTTAAACAACAATATAAATAATAGAAAGGACAGTTATAAAATTTGCAAGAGTCAGTTATTATTAAAATTTCAAACAAGAAATTCAGAACAATCTAAAAATAGTGTACATTTATAAACAATAATTGTAAGCGATAGTCATTACATGTTCGGCTTCTACATATGTATATAAAATCACTTTACAATTCATCGATGGCACTATGTCGTCAGATGAATTTCGACGTTAGTCCACCAAGGCATAATACATTTGCGTAAAAATATCTTATCGACATGTACATTATTTAATATTATTGCAAAAATTGTTATAGATAAAAACATAATTGTTTGTAAGAAATATTTAAAACATGCATTATTTCAACAAATTTCAATAATTATTTGTAGACGTAATAGAACATAAAGTTTATATAGTTTTTACCATTTTCACAGTATAATATTGGAAAGAAAGCAATTACAGCTCTTTCAAAAAGATATGGAACTACATATACAGTCGGAAATGTTGCAGAAACAATATGTATGTAAAAAAATTTTATTATTTTGTCTTCTCTCTCTCTCTCTCTCTCTCTCCTCTCTCACTATCTATCTATCTATCTATCTATTCATCTATATTTATCTACTTATTTATGAATTTGTATTGTCATACCTAAATATTCAGTTTTCTCAAATGGTTTATACATATATTGCGTTGACATATTTTTTCTTTTTATTACATTTAAAACATTGTAAAATTGATACAATTATTCCATTCCTAATACTGTAGATTAAGGTAATTCTATATAAAAATATGGTTCCATAGGCTTACTCTTTTTATTTCCAGATGTGGCATCTGGAGGTTCTATGGATTGGGTCAAAGGCAATTATGGTACACCTATCACCTACACTTATGAGTTACGTGATCAAGGTCGTTACGGATTTTTGTTGCCACCTAATCAAATTATTCCGACTGGAGAAGAGACCATGGATTCTCTTCTAGCCATGTTTAAAGAATCAAAAGCACGTGGATATCCCAAAAAAATTAGAAAACATTAAACCTAACTAAATTTCGTACATTATTATTGATTGCATATTTGTATATTTAACGATTTGCTAATTTTTTTCAATATCTGTAATCTGTAATACAATAATGTCTTGGTATTTTTTTTAATCATATATGATGTTTTAAATTAAAATTTATAATTTATAATCTAATCAGTTAAATTATTATTGAACTCTAAATAATATAATATTAGCTGTTAGCTATATTTTATCGATCTTCTTAGTATTATTAAGTAAAAAAAGTATATTATTGAGTAAAATTTATTCTTTAAATTTAATACATTGTTAATTTGTTATTTGATTTTACATCCAAAGAAGAATAATCTTATAAAATAATGGTATTGATTCTATAGTTTTCTGACGATTATTGCCAGATAATGAATATATTTTTTTGCAACAATTGCAAATTTATATCATGTATTATTAAATGAAAAATACTATACAATTCTACTTTTATGTAAAATAAATTATAACATATATGTATATTATAAATGAATATAAACAGATTATATTATTTATTATAAATTATGTGGTAAAAAATAATGAATAATAAAAACGCATATCTAAAGAAAAAAAACCACCGATTGAGGTCAGCAAAAATGATGAAGAGCCTTTATATATTATATGTATAAGGCTTTTGCAGCGTGGTTGATACAAATCATAAAGGAGTATCTTTTTTCATATCTATTGGTGAAAGGAGGGAAGTTAATCGTCCTTATACCAAGAATGTCTGTATAATATCAAGATATAGTATCAAGCTCACAGAATATTATTACACATAAGCTGTTTTTCTAACAAAGAAACATGTTCGAGTACATGAAATCTATTTCCAACAAATTCTATACATAAATTCGTTTCAAAGTTACTTTCGCAACTCTCTCTCTCTCTCTATATATATATACAATATATATATATACTTTTCATATTGCTTGCGTCTCGTAACTTATTAATTTTATAAATTTTACATTATACTGAAAAATTACTTTATAGTACAAAAATTATAAAGTTATTTTAATTATAATTTAATAAGTCATTTTACTGTATCAATTTCTTTGCCATTGCTTTCAAATCTTTTCTTGAAATTTTCCCTGAACCCGTATATGGAAGACTGTCCAAAAATATTACGCCTGCACGTAGTTTGCATCGATCCTCCAAGTTTATCGCTACGAAGTCTATTAATTCTTGTTCCGTTACCTGTGCAAAGAAAAGTAAATCAATGCAAGAAAAATCATTCTAATATACATAACAATTTTTTTTATTTTAAATTAAAAAATTTTGTATAAGCAGTAATGATATTTACTCAATATATACAATATTGTTTAATATAATTTACTATAAAATAAAAGAAGTACAATTTTATATTTTAATTAAATAATTAAAGTATTAAAATTTTTTTATAATAATGCGAAAAATTTTCAATTTTGCTTTATTTTGTCATATCTCTAAAACAAATATTTTTATTAAAATTTTATATCCTCTCTCTATTTTTTTAATTATTAAAGATATTCTGGAATATACAAAATCAGTTTGCAATTATTTGAACAGAAAGAAATTATTTTGTGAATTTGTGTGTGTGTGTGTGTATGATTTACGATTTTCCATTATATTTCTTATTATAAAAAAATTGAACCTTAACGCCAGGCTTTTTGGTAACATAAGCAAGAGGGTGTTCATCGTCTAATGTATGAGGTACTCCTACTATTGCAGCTTCTAGCACTGCTGGATGTGACATTAACATATTTTCGATTTCTCCGGGAGAGATGTGATATCCTCTATATTTTATAAGTTCCTTTATTCTATCAATAATAAACAATTCTCCGTCTTCGTCTATATAACCGACATCACCCGAATGCAGCCATCCTATAAATATTACTTTTACGTTATTTGATTTTCTAAAGATATTAAATATAATCCTCAATAAATTCCTCTTATTGTTAAATATAATCTTTTACATTTAATATAAAAGATTATATAACATGAAAATTACATAATAATACCTTGCAAGATAAATTCAAATTATTTTAACACAGTATGTAGTAACAATTCTAGAAATTTTTCTTTATATATATAATATAATTATATTATTATAATTATTTTAAAAGAATATTTTACCTTCATTATCAATAGTATTTTTCGTCGCCTCGGAATTTCTGTAATAACCATTCATTATGCTTGGAATTTTTATCCATATTTCTCCTGATTGATTCAGACCAAGTACTTTTCCGCTTTCTGAATCGACAATTTTCATTCGTACATTCTCGGCTACTGTACCGCAGGATCCATTCTTATGATGTTGTTCTTGTATTGTTATAACACCACCGGTTTCCGTCATTCCTAGAAACATAAGAAGTATAGATAGAAACATAAAAATTATATAACGCACATTGATGTATATTGATATTTTATGGCATTATAATGTTATTTACCGTAACATTGCAATATTTGAACATGTGGCAAAATATGCCTTAATTCTTCCTGCACTTTTGTTGTAATTAATGTACCACCGCACTTTATAACTTTCAAAGATGATAATGGATATTTTTGTACGTATCCGGATCTGAGAAATCGATTCAACAAATTTGTGCCAAGGAAAACAGCTTGTATCTGGATAGTAACATAATTTATGCTTTATCGTTATATTTTATCCAGACAATCAATTACAACATTAATAAATAGATAAGCAATTATAAGGCCACATCTACAATCACATAAGCTGTGCCGCAATCAGTGGTGGATGTACATATTTTTGTATCCTAAACTCTATACTTATTTTTGGTCCCTTTTAGAGGAATGAACAATAAAAAAGATATTGACTACCATTAAAAGAATGACGCTCCTAAAAGAATGGTATCCGTAGACCTGGATCTCTGTCAAAATTCGCTACTGATACTGGTTGCAACAAGCTTGCGATCTGTGATACAGTTTATGTGACTATTGTAGATGAGACCTAATACATTCTTTTTTTTTACGTACAATGTGCATTTTTTTGCAAGATGTAAATATGAAATTTGCCACTAATTTAATAAAATGCAATTTGTAACTCTTAAAGGTAAAAATTATTATGTTAATAATACTTATAATTATACTGATATAATTATACTAATAATTATATCAGTAATATGCTATTTGTTTCTGTTAATAGGATAAGTATTAACGATAAAGTATTAAGAGAAAATAAATAGCACATTACTGATATTATAATTATTAGTATAATAATTCTTACCACAGCAATAAATTATTACCTTAAATTAAAACATTATGTGCTTTAAAGAAATTAACTCGATGTTATCACAAGGTTCTCGAAGAGTAAATGCTATCATTACAATTATTCATAAAACTTAACTGTCACAGAAAGTATGTATTTTCAGTACGATATATCTCATTGTCAGTGTTATATTACAATTTTAAAATAAGAATATATAAAAAATTAATTTTTTTATTTTAATTACTTGATTAAAAAAGCCATTCATACACATAAAATAAATAATATATATTACTTTGTATTTCTCGATTAAGCAGTAAGTCATCTCCTCGTCAAATTCTGGATAGATAATTGCTTTGGTGCTTTGTAGAATTCCATTGAGGTTCAGCATTATTCCACTCAACCAATAAAGAGAAGAGAACCAAAGTGATGGCACGTTGGTTATATTTATCCAATTTTGTTGCATTAAATGTAACATAGCGTAGTTAGACAGTTCGACACCCTTTGGCATCCCCGTAGTGCCCGAAGAATGCAAAATGCACCCTGTTTTCTTGATGTCATCAAGCTCGATGTAATGAAAATTTGTTATTTCCGCACTGTTACAATTTTTCAGGATATCAGAAAATGAAATCGTATCGACATGCTTGCCGAAAACTACTACTATGGGACTGCAACAATTCTGCTTCTTTATTGCGTTTAAAATGACATTTGCAGATTTCTCGCTACAGAAGATTACCTTCGGCGTCATTAGTTGTAAAAAATACAGTGCGTTTTCTGATAACAAATAGAAATAGTTCATATATATATATATATCATAAATAATAAAAAATAAACTGTGTTAATTAATATTGTAAAGTTAAATTATCTCCAATTAACAAAAAAGGTAAAATTTAATTGTTGTTATTGGAAACGTATCATTTACAATTCATTAATTTAATAGAATATAATATGAGATAATATATTTGATAATTGCGCAAAAGAACTTACGTAAGTTCATGTTCTCGTACCACGGATTGATGATCGCATTGATATAAGCTATCGAAATACAGGGCACAAAAGTGTTAAGATGATTACCAGTGCTTATACTAATAACGTCGCCAGATTTGATTCCTTGTTTTTGCAACCATAAAGCGCATCTAATGGCTTTATCTTGTAGCTCCGCGTATGTGATTGTTTCTTCAGTAAGTGCGTCCAACTGCATAATAATATTATAAAAAGTTTTCCAAAATTACATATCTAAAATTATTTGTAATTAATTCCTAACTTTTGTTTAAATTTCATTTTTCTACAAGTTAATTTCTTTCTTAGAAATGCTTTTTAAATTATGATTCGTAGCTGCTGAAATAATTATTTTTCATAAGACATAAAATTTAAAACAATACAGTAATTAATTTTTAACAATATTCAAAACAAATAGAACAGGTTATTAGTGTAGGACTAAGTTTATTTTAAATTATTTTAAATTTTAATTTTTTTTACTCACACGTGCAATTTTATCTCCATTATTTTTAATGGCAATCCAAATCAATTCTCCTAAACTTTTGTAATTATTCAAATTATGTTTTATTTGTTCTTTGTAAACACTGTTTTCCATGATGGAAGTCTAGATGTAACAGATAAATATAACAATTTTAATTGTTTACCTTAATGCCTTTGTGTTAGGTATCTTTAATCTATGTACTTTTTACAATACTTATACATATATTATACATATAATATATTTACGAATTTTTAAAAGTAACGAAAAGTAATGAAAAAATTAATCACGCCAAAATCGTCATACGTCTGCTTCAACATTTACCTTGAAATTATTTTCAATCTTTTTACCAGAAATATTCGGATGTCGTAAATGTAGAATCTTAAATACGGTTCAAAAATGTCACTCTAATGCAACACAAAAATAAAGCGTTTTATAAATGTTCTAAATAAACTAACTAGAAGTAACTACTATACACACACACACACACACACACACACACACATATATATATATATATATATGTGTGTGTGTGTGTGTATATATATATATAAGATGTGTGTATGTATGTGTGTGTGTGTGTGTGTGTGTGTGTGTGTGTGTGTGTGTGTGTGTGTGTGTGTGTGTATTTGTATATGTTGGGAAAGATGAGATGAAATATATAGACATATGAGAAGATAAATAGATTTCTCTTCCAAAATCAATTTTAATTAGAATGAGCCTAACAATATATCGGTAAGTATCATTCATTTTCATTATTTATTAATTTTTCTTGGTAGTGGCATTCTATAAAAGCATTAGTTTTATTTATTGATAGAAGCTAAATCTGCAAATTATTTCACCAATATTAATATAATTTAAAAAATACTTATAATCAATAATTAAAAAATAGCTACCAATTATAAGAAGTTATTACTGCTCGTAATTACCTTACAATTAATAAATTATTGTAAACATCAATACACAAAAATAAAATATATGATAGATTATCAAATTTATTTATAAAACAGTTTTAAACTTATAGAAAATGTATTGTGTGTGTGTGTGTGTGTGTGTGTGTGTGTGTATTTTTGGTACCTACTACTAGTAAATATCAAAGTATCCGTATGTAATGGAATAGAACACTCAAAATTAAATAAAAATCGATTTTAATGAAGAAGATTTCGTAAATAAAAAGATTTTCAATATGCAAAGATTATTCTTTCTGATAAACACATTCAGCAGAAAAGTGAGCAAAGAAACTTATAAACACTTATAAACGTCGTTAAAAACTGACTACAAGCATTTATTACCCAGTTACCTCACATACGTATCTATTTCTAGATATCTGTCATATTCTCCTTCCACTACAAATTCCGTTGCCTGCAGACAATCTACGAATCACGAACATTGCTGCAGCATTACTATAAATTTTTGTAATTATAATATGCTTCAAATTATTTTTTGTAGTTTTTAAGTGAGTATATATTATATATACTCACTTATATATATAAACAAGTTAATATAGAATATAAGATATATAGAAAAGTATATATAAACAAGTTAATATAGAAATTTTGACTAACTTTAAATATAGTGCAAACCAATTCCGCCAGTTAGCAAATTAATGACAAATAGTTATTAACATAATAATAATCTGTATATTAAAAAATAAATGTCGATGTTTTTGAATAAATTTGTACATAAAATTATCTTTGTATGTAAAAATTGAAGTATAGCTCAGAATTTTATAGACAATTTACTACTATACTACATATATACTATATATATATGTTTTAAATCTTCAAAATCATGCATTAAATATTATATCAGAAGTATTAATATTTGTCGTCTATCAATTTCAAAGCTTGTTATAATAATTATGACTATTATCTCTTGATAAGAGAACACTTTGATAAGAGAAGATACTTTAAACTCTCACGTAAATATTCTTATAGTGATAAAATATATGTACACACTATCTTTGTTTGCAAATGTTGATATCTAATATGTAATGAGAAAGAATACTAAAATTTGAAAAAGAATAGATAATGTTGCAATTCAAAAGATTCCATGAATAGGAAATATTTTGTTTACTGTACAAAGATTATTCTCTCCCATGAACGAATAGACGATTGATTAACAAAGTATTAATTGTAAACATTGTTAAAAACTGATTTCAAATATTCATTAATTATTTAAACGTTCATAGAAATATTTACAATATTCTTTCTTCACAAATTCCTCAAATAATAAACTTTGCTGCGTCGTATTAGTAACAGTGCCGTATTAGTAACAGTGCCGTATTAGTACTAGAGCCTAATCTAGACTATAGTCTAGGGGCGGCAAATTTAGGAGGGAGCGGTATTTTTCAAAAAGAAGTTCTAAATAAGTAACGATTTTTTGCTATGCGAATGATTGAGAAACTTCCATCGATTAATTAGAGGTTTTGTTCGCGTCGAATACTCCACTATGCTCCTATTATAGTTCCAGTGACATATTAGCATTAAAAGCTAATCTAGGCTATTGCTTAAGGGCGGCAAATTTAGAGGGATGTAAGAATTTCACTGCCTAGGGGTAGCGAAAACCTTAATCTTGTCCTGTGCTTCATTATTATATCAGTTAGTATATAATATTTTTTATTCAATATTTTCTAATACTTATCTTAAGAAAAATATTCTTAAAATTCAAGGTGAAATGTGTCTATTTGTTTTACTTCTCGGTATTACAAATAAAATGTTATGGGTTTGTTTTGTCTTAAAGTAGAAATTTAGAGTGGGAGTACTGATTTGAACAAGTTACATATAAGATACAACGAAAGTTTCTTCTATAAACATAAATTACATAAATTACCCAAAAATTAACTAAAATGATTTGGACTTGCAGCGATGCAACGAAATTATTTAACAAAGTAACGAATACGTTTTTACAGTGATTCTTATTATTTCTTACTAATTCGTGACTCTGTTGAGGAAAAATCATTTTATATTTGTTGTATATTTTTTACTCTTTCAATATTTGACTTTTTACACAACTGATAGCAATAATAAAACTATATGATGGAAAAAATCTGTTCTTATATTTTTATGCCAGAAACGATACTGTATTTTGTTTAACTTCTTTGTAATAAATGGAACACAAACAAGTTATGATATTATAGTTAGCTTATCTGTTTATCAAATATAAAACGTAAAGAATGAGAGTATAAGTGTATAAACATTACGCAATTTAGTGTGTTCAAAAATATTCTCTTTATTTGATTTATTTAATACAATTCTCATGCTTTAGTTTTATTTAAATGCCTGATCAATGATAGTTACTAAGAATAATTCAAACAAAAGTCGAAGTTTTTTTTATCCATGTAAATTAAAACTAAAAAATATCTTCATACACATATATACACTAAATTGCGCAACGTTTAGTTAAATAAAAAATATCTTCATACACATATATACGCTAAATTACGCAGATTATGCATTGGAGATTGAGATTAAGATTAAGATTGAAGAATGCTTAATAACACTATGGATTATATTCAACAACAGATAAGATTGAAATTAGTAAGAATGTCAGGATAGCTATAGAATCATATATAACAAAAATTATTAAATACGCATTTAATTACACTCACACATTTTAATTGTGTTGTTTGTGTATGTAGCATTATTGATCGAAAAAGATCATAGATAAAGATAAAAGATAAAGATTAAGTCAAACAATGCCGCAGTTAATAAATAATGTATGTTTAGATATGAAGAAGAAGAAGAAAAAGAAAATAATTGTTTCTTTACTCCCTTTAATAATTGTTGAAGCAAAACGAAAGAATTAAGTATGTTCACAAGGTTAGTCACGTGACTAAAATACTGGAAACTTATTGGTTGAAATTAGAGTAGGGATGTACGATCTCCATTAATTGTATCGATTTTTGAATCGATTTAGAATCGGATTGTTTGAAATCGATCTATTAAACGATCGGAGCTAAATCAATCGATCTATTGGAGATTGATTCAATTAAAATTTTTTTGTGACATCTCACGAGAAGTGACAATGAAATAGTTCATTAGGCAAAAATGTTTCATATATTTTTAATATTCAGAAATATTTTCTTTTTTGTATTTGTCCATTGATTTCCATTTTATACTCAGCAAAAAAAACATTCAAAAAACTTCGCGAAGCTCAAATAGGCTATATAGGTAGTATTAGGTACTTAATAAAAGGTTTGCTTACTTTATGTTTTTATTTTTTTCTTTTTTTATATATTTTTAAATATTATTTATAATACACAAACAATAGATTTAAAAAAATAATTTTACTATACTAGTAAAAATAAAGTACTATACTCATTTTTCAGTTAGAAAAGACTTACAATATACATAATACAATGTATATAACAAGAAAATGATATATGTCAGTTAATTAAAATAAAACTATTTTTGTAAGTAAAGAGAAGATATTTTCTGTTTATTTACAAAACTATTTATAACTCACATTTATAATATATACCATTAAAATAATGTACGATCATACACATATATAAGAATTTTACATTATTATAAAATATTAATTTTTATTATTATTTATTATTTTAAATTAATTAATCATTGTGCTTTAGCAGTTTCATCGCCATTACTTTCAAATCTTTTTTCGAAATTTTTCCTGAACTTAAATACGGAAACTTATCCAGGAATATCACTCCTGCACGTAGTTTACAATGGTCCATCATATTCTTTGCTACAAAATCTATTAAATCTTGTTCTGTCACCTGTAAGAAAATTAGATTAATGCAAGAAACACAATTATAATACAATTATAATACATAAAAAATATTTCTTAAAATTTAATTCAAATACAATAATATATACAAAATGTTTCTTATTTTATATTAATAAGTAATGTATAAACATAATGATATTCTTTCAATGTTCACAATCGTGTTTAGTTCAATTTATGAAATACTAAGAAAAATAAAGGAAATAAAACTTTATATATTTAAAATATTAAAAAATTATATTAATGTAAAAAATTTTCCATTTATTTTTAATTTATTAATTTTATTGTATCTCCAAAACAATATCTCTACTTCTATTATACATATATACAAGACTAATGTATACCTTCTATAATATATATATTTATTAGATTTAAAAAAAAATATTCTGGAATATACAAAATCAGTTTGCAATTATCAAAAAGATTCCATTTAGTAATTTTGTGTTCTATGAATCTATTATATTTTTATTTAAAAAAATTTAACCTTAGCACCAGGTTGTTTGATGACAAAAGCAAGAGGATGTTCGTCATCTATAGCATGAGGTATTCCTATTATTGCAGCTTCTGACACTGCAGCATGCGATATCAAGATATTCTCAATTTCTCTGGGAGAGATTTGATATCCTCTGTACTTTATCAAATCCTTTATTCTGTCTACAATAAACAATTCACCGTTTTCATCTATATAACCGATATCACCTGAATGTATCCAACCTAGAGATAATTAATATAATTATGTTATTGTAATATTATAATTAATAAAATGATATTATTATAATTATTAGAGGAGAAGCCCCTATTATGAGATACCGAGTTCATTTTGTGTAATTACTAATTGTTTATTGGTAGAATTAAAAAAAATAATAGGTTATTTTAGAGAATTTAATAAGCTTTAAGATAGTGTTATGTAAAATTTAATTCAAATTTTATTTTATTTTTTAATTAAAGAAATGTAAAAAGTGAACAAATCGCAAAGTCGAAAAATTGTGCTCCTAGTATGAGATACCCCGAGAAATCGATAATAAAGCACAAAGTACATCAGTATTAGAATTAAAAAAACTTTATTTGATGTTTCTAACATATCAACGAGTACAGCCTATGCGCTTAAATTGAGCATGTGATGCATTGTATTCAGGATTTGTCTTCAGTAGTAATTGGAATGAAGTATTGCAGAAACAGACCCTCAATGTTCATTCCGGTTATTCTTTTTATTATTGTACAATAACATTTATACTTTAACATCGATTTTCACTTGGGCACAGAAGTATAGATTATTTCATATTAGAAATATCCTGGGTATCTCATATTACGAGTATCACGTCTTACAGTTTTACGATCATCAAATCTAACTTCTTTAATTAAACAATTCAACATATTTCGTATTTTTCTATCAGTACGATCTTACTCTATTACTACATGAAGAATTTATTGCCAAATAATTACTATTAAATAATAAACAGAGATTAAAGGCTTATCTCAATGAAACTCGAAAACATTCAAACTCTAAAATTTTATTTTACAATTACTGTAGGCATGATCTAACAATGAATTTTCCACTAAATAGTTTTCAATCCAAGAGCAATAATTTCATGATAGAATCAACAGATAGCATTTATTAGTTTAGCAGAAACGCCGCTATCTCATGTTAAGCGCCTATCTCATAATAGGGGGCTTTCCTCTACTACAAAAGGAATCTATTTACCTTCTTTATCAATTGTTCTTTCTGTCGCTTCGGGATTTTTATAATAACCAGTCATTATACTTATAAATTTTACCCATATTTCTCCTGACTGATTTGGGTTAAGTACTTTTCCGGTTTCTGGATTAACGATTTTCATTTGTCCACTTTTAACTATTGCTCCGCAAGACCCATTTTTATGATTCGGTAGTTGCATTGTTATAATACAACCGACTTCTGTCATCCCTAAGAACATAAAATAGACGAAATTTTTATAATACATAAACACACATTTCATTTTATATATTCTACTTCATTTTGACATTTTTATTGCATTGTAATATAATAGATTTACCGTAACATTGCAATATTTGAACATGTGGTAAAAAACGCCTCATTTCTTCCTGCACTTTTGGTCTAATTGATGCACCACCGAACGTTATTAGTTTCAAAGATGATAGTCGATATTTCTGTACGTAACCTGATCGATGTAAACGGTTCATCATATTCGTACTAAGGAACACAACTTCTATCTAAATAGTAAAATAATAATTTATGCATTTTATTATATTATGTTGAAATATGACATAAAAATTAATTAAAGGGCCTAGCGGAGTAAGCATGTCAAATCTGCCCTTGATCATACAGAGTTGACATTAATGTCATCTTGTTAGTACCAATATGATAAAACTTTCCAGCAAATATTACTTTAAAAAATTGATTTTTGTAGGAGTTATGGAGGGGGAAAGTAAAAAAAAGAAATGTATTTTTTTCGAAAACCGCTTGACCGATTTTGATGAAAAAAATATATGTTATGTAAACTCGTACAACTAATTAATACAAAATAAATAAAAAATGTTTGCCCATAAAAAAGACCAAAAAAAATTTTTGAATCTTTGTATATTTTTTTTTTTTTTTAATGATATTTTAGAGGTATCATTTTGAAATTTTTATGAGTATTTCTCTTAAGTGTCCTCTATAACATATATTTTTTTCATTTTTTTTGAAGTGGTGGAACATCGCTAAAAATACGAAAATCATAAACGTCTCGTCATTCCGGTTTAACCCTTAGAGGGCCGGAGTTTCAAACATTTTAAAAGTTCATTATTTCTCTTGGAAAGTATTCTAAGGTCCCCAAGTTAGAACTAAATCCATTAATTAATACTTTTTAACTATTTTTATGAAGAAAATTACAGTAGTAAATAACAGTAATAAAATAAATGAATTATGTCAATTTCAGATTTTTTAGTGTTTCTTCTATACTCCTTAAAAAGTAAACAACTTTTTTGTAACTCCACTTTTTTGAAGAAAGATGCCGCAATGAAGTGTAAGATGGCATTTAAAGACAACTTATCTATGCAGGCAGTCACACTGTAAAAATAATACATGAATACATAATCACAAGTACATATACATAAAGCAATATTTAGCTCCAAAAGACAAATAAAATATGTTTCGAATATATGTAACGTAACGAAAGCATCTTTCGAATCTTCGTATGTACCAAACAGAAATCCACTTCTGCAACGGGAGTATAGTAGAGCTCCATGAAAAAAATGACAATTTCTTTATTTAACAAACGTTTCGGTTCTCTTTGATCCGTCTTCAACTATAATAAACAATATAGAATATAATAAAATAAGTTTCTTTTCTGAAATGTAAATAATAATGAGACTAAATTATAATATCTGCTAATAATATTCGTTTAAAAATTCGCTACATTGGGACAAAAAATATATAAAAAATATTAAAAAAAAAAAGTGGGATCAAAAGCTGCCACGTCCACATCGTTGATTCTGGGTAACGCCGAGAGCGAGTAATTTACTTTCGTTTCTCTTATGTCGAGGTAATTTTTACCATTATGAATTAGGCATGTAGATATGATTTTTTATTACAAAATCTGTAAGGGTATTCGATCCGCCATTTTAAATTTTGCAAATCTGTCCTCAGATTTGTAATCAGCGCTCCCAAAAAATGTCAAGTAACATATTAGATATGAAAAATTGTGTTATAACTTTCTGACGGATTCAACATGTGACCTTTACATGCACGACCTTTACGTGCATGCGCCTGTAGGCGTAAGGGCCTTACTCGCCGACATCCGACCTTCATTTAGTTCTAACTTGGGGACCTTAGAATACTTTCCAAGAGAAATAATGAACTTTTAAAATGTTTGAAACTCCGGCCCTCTAAGGGTTAAACCGGAATGACGAGACGTTTATGATTTTCGTATTTTTAGCGATGTTCCACCACTTTAAAAAAAATGAAAAAAATATATGTTATAGAGGACACTTAAGAGAAATACTCATAAAAATTTCAAAATGGTACCTCTAAAATATCATTAAAAAAAAATATACAAAAATTAAAAAATTTTTTTTTGATCTTTTTTATGGGCAAACATTTTTTTATTTATTTTGTATTAATTAGTTGTACGAGTTTACGTAACATATATTTTTTTCATTAAAATCGGTCAAGCGGTTTTCGAGAAAAATACATTTCTTTTTTTTACTTTCCCCCTCCATAACTCCTACAAAAATCAATTTTTTAAAGTAATATTTGCTGGAAAGTTTTATCATATTGGTACTAACAAGATGACATTAATGTCAACTCTGTATGATCAAGGGCAGATTTGACATGCTTACTCCGCTAGGCCCTTTAAATATAAAATTGTGCATATAATTTACAAAATCAATAAAATAATAAGTAAATATCATTTTTATTTAATTATTTAATATTAACCGTTAACTAAATGTAGAAATGATTGTAAAAGTATAATTTATTCATTGAAACTTTAGTAGATATTGATTATGGTATATACATTCTGTTTTAATCTTATAGTTTACATTCTTTTTAATAAAACATATTAACATCTAATTTACCATTAATTTACATGTTAAAATGTAATTTTCAATGATACGACAAATACTAGCAAAAAATTAAGCATCTCATTACAATAATTTTCAAATTTGATTGTAATATATATAACTTTATTATAGATAATTATTATTATGAAATTAATTGTCTCAATTTTATCACAAAAATTATGAGTAATAAAAGTAAACATTATTTATAAAGTTTATCTATAATAAAAAATCTAAATAAACGTGATAACGTATCTTAGTCTCTATATATCACTCTTTCTAAAATGCGAATTTTAATTTTAATTATTTTTACTTTTTAATAAAACTTTCCATAGGGATAAAATAATATTACTTTATATTTTTCGATTAATTGGCAAACCATCTCCTCGTTAAATTCTGGATAGATGATCGCTTTGGTGCTTTGCATGATTCCGGTGAAGGTCATTATTACTCCAGTGATCCAATAAAGAGTAGAGAACCAAAGTGATGGCACGTTGGTCATGTTCATATTATATTCCTGGCTGATATGTAACATAGCATAATTAGACAATTCGACACCCTTTGGCATCCCCGTAGTGCCCGACGAATGCATGATACACGCTGTCTTTTTAATGTCATCAAGCTCGACGTAACGGAAATTAGCCACTTCCATATCGTTGCAACTTTTCAGGATATCAGAGAATGAAATCGCATTGACATGCTTACCAAAAACCACTACCGTAGTATTGCAATTCTGCTGCTTTATTGCGCTCAAAACGATATTTACAGATTTCTCGCTACAGAAGATCATCTTTGGCGTCATCAGTTGCAAAAAGTATAATGTGGTTTCTGATATAACAAATAACTCATAAATAATAAAAAGTAAAGGCTCTTTATGGTTTAATTACCTAATATTAGTGCAAATTGAATAAAATTTAATTATTATTGGAAAGGAATTCTTTTTAAACTTTCAATCTAAAGGGATGTATTATGTGAGAATATTTGATATAAGAGAGATTATCACGCAAAATAACTTACGCAAGTCCATGTTTTCATTCCATGGATTGAAAATTGCGTTAATATAAATTGCCGAAAGGCAAGGAACGATGGAATTAAGATGATTGCCTGTGCACATACTAATAATGTCGCCAGATTTAATTCCTTGTTTTTGTAGCCATAAGGCGCATCTCACAGCTTTGTTTTGTAATTCTGCATATGTAACCGTTTCTTCAGTGCGAGCATCCAACTACATAGTATTATCATAAAAATATTTTAAAATTACAAGAAATTAGTTATGTTACAGAGTCATTAGATTTGCAATTAAAAAAACAATTAAAAATTTCGGAGTATCAATTTTTCACAAATATTATTATATAACAAAATTAAATAAAATTTAAGCATTACTTATCTGCAATTATTTGTACTTAGTTTTAAGCAACATTATTTAAATTTGTTTTAATATTCTACAAATAAAAAAAACCTTCTTTTAAAAATCTTTATTAAATTATATGTTTGAAATTTCAGATAATGTACCGGATCAAATAATTGTCTCAATTGTATTTATCTAAGAATTACTTTTTGCGATAAAATTTAAAATAAGGTAATTCTCTTTTACACCAGAAAAAATATCTTAATTTCAAAGAAATGTTCATTGAGCTAAAGAAATAATTTTTTCATACGAGCAACCAAAAGTTATATTACTTTGAAATTAAGATATTTTTTAATGTAATAATATATTAAAGACAAATAAAGCAGATCGTTACTGGTGTCAGGACTGATTCCACAATTATTCCAAATGGTAATTTTTTACTCACTTGTGCGATTTTATTCCCGTGGCTTTTAATGGTAATCCATATCAATTTTCCGAAACTTTTATAATTACTTAACTTATGTTGCGCTTGCTCTTCGTCGTTTTCCATAATGAAAATCTATCTGAATGCAACAAATGAACACACTGTTAAACTTATTTCAACAAAATTATCTTTTCAAAAAAAGGGAAAAAAGGAGCCAAATGTGCGTGTTTGCCTCACAAAAAATCGCTACATATATTATTACAGTATACAAAAAATGAAATAAAATCTTTAAATTGCGCCAATTGTAAAAGGAATATATTTTCTTGCCACATATATAACATATATAACATATACTTTATTTCAAAAAGTAAAAGTACAAAAATCTTGGCGCTGCTATACCATAAATATAATAAATGAATGTTACATTTACAATTATTACATTTACAAAATTGCAATATTTTTGTGTTATATGTCTAAAAATCTAAAAATCTATATATTCTACGGCAATCATATACTTACGACTTTTTTAATGTAATAAACATAGAGATATATTAAATCATACTTGTGTATAAAAGAAATTTAAACTTATAAAGAATGCACAGTACCTTTACCAAATTCAAAGTATCGTCAAAGTATCCGTATACAATGGAATAGAATTCTCAAAATTAAATAAAAATTTTAATGAAGAATCTCGTGTTTGGTGAATAGAAAAATTGATCCACTACGCAAAACTTATTCTTTCCGATGTACATTCAACACACAAGTGCCTAACAAAACACTTATGAACGTTATTAAAAGCAAACTATAAATACTATATTTATCGACTTTATTGTGTATGTCTCTAGATATCTATGACATCACTCGATTAAATAACGCTAAGCTTGCAAGAAATACATAAATAGTCAACTTTGCTGCGCCATTTCGTTTCATAATATCACGAATATATGTATACGTAAATAATGAATATTAAAACAAAAATATTCTTTGTTCATGATTTTTTTATATTATTATAAATGTAAACAAATTCTTAAGTAATTAATCGGGTATATCTACTTTTAATGTGATATTTGATATATTTGCTGTGCCAGAATTTCTAAACAAATCTTAATCTTAAGATAAAATAAAAGTATTGTGTGCACTTTATTTTCAGTACCTATTTATAAAAAATAATATATTATAGATATATAATATATTATAGGTATAAAAGATAAAGGAATTAAAAATGAGCATATACCACGACGCTAGATAGATTTAGCGAAATTATATTGTATTTCGTAGAATATTAAAACGAAATTTTTATTAAACAATTCGGCCTTTAATATGACCATCATCGGTAAACGAAGAAAAATTACTTTAATATATTACGAAGATTATTACTTAAATATGGCGTTTCGTCCCAGCTTCCACTACTGGACTCGTCAGTAAGGCATTGTAGTGGAAGCCTACCTTATACGCCTGCAAGAGTTATTTAATCGAGATTCTATATATAGCGATATACGCGTATTAAAGTCTTGCGAGAATTTATAAATATCTATAGACCTCTGATGGCGGGTCGACGTAGTAATATTCTTCGCAATATTTTATCCATAGTAATGTATATATGTATTACATCCATCCCCTCCCTTTTAATTTGGCGCGTTTTATATATAATATTAAATTAATTTTTCTTCGTTTACCGATGATGGTCATATTAAAGGCCGAATCGTTTACTAATAATAATAAAAATTTCGTTTTAATATATTCTACGAAAAATACAATATAATTTCGCTAAATCTATCCAGCGTTCGTGGTATATGCTCATTTTTAATTACTTTATCATTTATTACTAAACCACATTAAAAACTTATATTTATAGGTATATTTATAGATAATATAGAAAAATATCAAAGTACAAATAAAAAAATTGTACCTCAAATGTGTTAAGGCCAGTGGATCGAGGAAACAATCACAACACAATGGTTATATATTAATCGATAATATATTTCGCCGAGTTACAAAGGAGACATCAGTGTCTTAGATCGACGAATATCGTAAACTCGATGCGCACGAACTCAAGAGAGAATTATATAAAAATAGAAGAATGGCGGTGTAACTCAAGCATTGATAAAGTTAACACCAGCAGTGCTGTCGCTGATAGACTGTGGAGTGAGCGCACCACGCGCACACTATGTTAGAACGTTCATCTTAACAAAAGATGCCTTAAATGTACCTATTAGGAGATGCGGTAGTGTCTCCGGTCATGTTCAAAAACTGAAAGACACTACAAGTCTCTTATCCCGAGCTACCAAAGTCCATTTTTCGGGGGTGCATAATTACTAAAATATAAAAAATTTTGAATCGAACGTTATATGTCTTGAAAGGCGGTATTCCCACGAGTAATTTGAACCAAAAAATTTAAAATCAGTCAAGCCGTTTTGGACATACAAGGGTATATTATAGATATTTTTATTTATTATATAACATAAAATTTTTGAATAAACGGACATTTAGCATTTCAAGTATTCACTTTACCATTTTTTTAGTCATTTCTTTCAAATCTTTTCTTGAAATTTTTCCTGAACCTGTATATGGAAAATTGTCCAGAAATATAACTCCTGCACGTAATTTATAGTGATCCATCATGTTCCTCGCCACAAAATCTATCAATTCCTGTTTTGTCACCTGTACAAAAAGATTAATATCAGTGAAGAAAAATTGATAATGTGCATAAAAATATTTCCTATTTTCTGTGATATACTGTTTCAATCCAATAATAAAAAATAATGTTTAATTCAATTTATTACAAAAAATACTCGTAAAAGATAACAAATTTATACGGTGGTTTTATATAAATTGTTGATTTCTATTTGCATAAAACGCCTTTATTCACTAAATTTTTATCAAGTTAATATATTTTAATTCGTTTTCTCAATTTCTTTGAATATATCAACGTTTTTGTTTTTATAAGTATGATTCTTTCTGATCCACTAGATATTGTATTTTAAGAAAATATTTTATGAAATGTTCAAAATTTTCCTATTAGTAATATACGATTTATTATTAATAATATTCTAATTTTCTTATAAATCTTTTATTCTAGAATTTTATCGTATTTATAACAAAAGATTGTACCTCGGCACCAAACCTTTTGGTAATATAAGCAAGAGGATGTTCATCGTCTAATGCATGAGGCACTCCTATTACTGCAACTTCTAGCACCGCTGGATGTGACATTAACGTACTTTCAATTTCTCCGGGAGAGATCTGATATCCTCTATACTTTATGAGTTCTTTTATTCTGTCAATAATGAACAATTCTCCATCCTCATCTACATAACCGATATCACCCGTGTGCAACCATCCTAATTTTTTAAATTTACATCTTGATGATATTAGATTTTTATAATATTATTATGTATTCTTTAATCTAATGGAATATATAATACCTTACTTAATTTTTAAATACATTAA
This sequence comes from Cyphomyrmex costatus, assembly GCF_001594065.2. Classification (NCBI taxonomy): domain Eukaryota; kingdom Metazoa; phylum Arthropoda; class Insecta; order Hymenoptera; family Formicidae; genus Cyphomyrmex; species Cyphomyrmex costatus. The sequence goes on along the minus strand of NW_017275965.1, from coordinate 3,965,980 downwards.
TTGTAAATAATGTTTTTGAATGTAATTATGTTTATTATTATTGTTATGACATAGAATTTCTTTACCTTCACCATCTATCGTACTTTTCGTTGCCTCAGGATTTCTATAATAACCATTCATTATGGTTGCAGATTTAACCCATATTTCTCCTGATTGGTTCGGACCAAGAATTTTCCCGCTTTCAGGATCTACAATTTTCATTCGTACATTCTCGGCTACTGTACCGCAGGATCCGTTCTTGTGACTCGGTAGTTGATATGCTGTAAAACTGCAGGTTTCTGTCATTCCTCAAAACAAAAAGAATAATTAAAATTTTATAACACATTATTATGTATACATATATTAACTAATGTATTGTATTATAATAATATTTACCATAACCTTGTAATATATCAACATGTGGTAAAATACATCTCAGTTCTTTCTGCATCTGCGGCTTAATAATTGCACCACTGCTCATTATAACTTTTAAAGACAATAAAGAATATTTTTTTACGTAACCTGCTTTCAGAAACCGATTAATCATGCTTGTGCTAAGAAAAATAAATGCTACCTAGACAATAAAATAGTTTAGGTTTCTGAATTATATCATATTGTGCGTAAACTACTTAAATTATTGCAGAGTGAATCAGAGTTGTTGAATCAACTTTTTACCGTATGAGAAAGTTATAATATTAAGATATACAGATTTAATTGAATATGCAGTCGCTTTCTCATACGGTAAAAAGTTGGTACAATGACTCTGATTTACCCTGTATAATACATAATATATATACGTATAAGTAGAGATAACATAAAATCATGATTTTAATATATTCTTTCTTTCAATTATATAGTTACAATTTGACGGCAAAATATTATGTTTAATTTATTATTAATTATAAAAATACAATTTATTACTAACAAATGCACGTCATTGAACAAAAGTTTTGATTCAAAACGTAATAGTATTATTATATCTATAATAATAATTAATTATCGTATCAATTGTTTGCTTAATTTAAAAATTTATTGTTAAAGTATACTTGAAGAAAATCAATTCACTTCAACTTTGCAAAAGAAAGAAACTAAACTATCGCAATAATTTATATTTATAGTAAAAATTTAATGTATTTTACTTTTATTTATTTTAATATCTTTTAGTATGTGTTTGTGTGTGTGAAAAATTTTATTATTTTAGAAAGGAACATTAAAAAAATAAAAATTATTCCGTTTTTATTATTTTATAAATAAAAAAAAGATAAAAGCTTTTATATATAACATAATATTACTTTGTATTTCTCGATCAATCGACAAGTCATCTCCTCGTTAAAATCTGGATAGAGGATCGCTAAACCACCTTGCACGATCATATTCAGATTCATCGCTGTCCCACTCAGCCAATAAAGAGAAGAAAACCAAAGTGATGGCGTGTTAGCCATATCCAAAGTACTTTGCTGAATGACGACTAATAGTGCATAATTAGACAGTTCAACGCCTTTCGGCATCCCCGTAGTGCCCGACGAATGCAAAATGCACGCCGTCTTTTTGATATCTTCAAGCTCAACGTAACGGAAATTTGCTACTTCTACATCAGTGAAATTTCTCAGAATATCAAAAAACGAAATCGCATCGACATGCTTGCCAAAAATTACTATCGTAGGATTGCAATTATCCTTTTTTATCGCACTCAAGACAACATCTACGGACTTTTCACTGCAGAAGATCACTTTTGGCGTGGTTAATCTTAAAACGTGCAGCGCACATTCTGGTAACAAATAACTTATAAATAATAAAAAAATAAATATTGCTAAGTATCTATAAGAGTATATTAAATATAGAAGATAAAATTAACTCGCACTGTCATTGGAAATGTATTTGATAATTGAGGAAAAACTTACGCAGGTCCATGTTCTCATTCCACGGATTGAAGATTGCCTTGATATAAGTTGCCGAAAGGCAAGGCACGATGGAATTGAGATGATTGCCAGTACATACACTAATAACGTCATCGGATTTGATTCCTTGTTTTTGCAGCCACAAGGCGCATCTCACAACTTTATCTTGCAGTTCCGTGTATGTGATCGTTTCTTCAGTGCATGCGTCCAACTGTGTATATTATTTTAAAAAATGTTCCAAAACACAACAAAATTAGTTATATTGCAGAATTATCAGTTTGCGATTAAAAGATTCAAACACAACTTTAAAATGTATATCTTTTACTAATTAATAACCAAAATTAAATTTTACTAAAACAATGTACAATCGTAAAGTCTTTCAATCAATTTTTAAAGAATGCTATTTTAATTCGCTTGTAGTTTTTTCGAATTTATTCTTTTTTTAGAAACGCCTATTAAATTGTATCAAATATGGAAAATTTGTCAACTAGTCTTAAGGTATTTATTATTACTTATCGTCTCTATTAAAGATTAAAAAAAAAATAATTTTTTACAGTATTAAATTAAAAGTTTTATTTATAATAACGTTGTTTTATTTTTTTATAATAATTTTATTTATAATATTGTTGTTACTAGTGTAATAATTAATTTTCCGCACCTTTTTTAAATTGTAGTTTATATTCTTTTACGTATCCGTTTCTAAATTTTTGATCTGTTTGCTAATATATATTACATAACATTAAATAAAAAATTGTTTTAACGTTAAATTCTTTTACGTATCCGTTTCTAAATTTTTGATCTGTTCGCTAATATATATTACATAACATTAAATAAAAAATTGTTTTAACGTTAAATTTACTGGACAGTGTCATAAAACATGTGGTTAAAAGAAAATGCACATTAGCATCTCTATAAATCATGTCAACATTAAATTTTAATGGTTTTCTCGATTGTGTTTTATTGTTTTATTCTGTAAAACTTTGACGACAGCTATCATGTGTACGTGACTTTGTTAACCAAAGATTACCGTCTAGTATTACATAAACGTGATTTTATTACGCTTGTCTGGTTATTAATGGCTGCCTTTTAAATCTACATTTTAGTTGTTTCGTGATTTCTTTCATACATTTATCTTAGCATTTTACAATTATTTTAGACAATGTTTTTTGAGACCTTTCATATTTTACTTTAATTTTTAATCAAAAATAATATTTTATTTTATTTAAATAAAGAACTTGCATCACCTAGTGTTTAACTTGTGTGTAACAGTTTATATAATAAAAAGATTATATTTTATAATAGTGAAATAATGGTAGTTTTAATATTTTTTTCTACAAATACGTTTGCTTCTATAATTATGTTATAAACAACTTTGCAAAAAATGCTGAAGACAATAACTGATGCAATTAAGTATTTGCACACATAAAACATTTGATCGAAATTTTAATATCAAAATTTAAAACATCCTTTCTATACAGGGTGATCCGAAATTCGCGCATTTGAAGTACATAACATGATACTTTATGCTAAATCAAACAACTTTTTCCTTTAGAGCAAAATTGCGTCCGACAAATAGTTCTTGCAAGAGAGCTTGTTAATGTTAACTAATAAGGGCTCTGATTCATGTAGCGCTCAGAGTTGGCGCGCGTGCCTCACTCGCGTGTATGTACCTAGTCCGTAACTACTATAATGTCTTTTAAGACGCTCATATACAGCTCTGTTAGTTTACGCGATATTTTAAAACTGTACTTAAAATATCTTATCTTAAATAATAAGAAAAAACTATGAACAATATCGATATTTGATCTTCTTCCATATTGTGTTGCATAAACAATGAAAAATTAATAAAATTAATAGTGTCTTTATTTCTTACGAAAGCAATCTATATTCATTATTATTAATATCAATCTTTTAATTCTAGAATAATTTTTAATAAACTTTTTTTTATTTAAATAGACATAAATTTTAAAAGTTTACATTCTTTATAAATTTTATGTATTATATTATATTAATGTTATATGCATATAAACATGACTTACATATGCAATTTTGTTCCCGTGATTTTTAATCCTGATCCATACCATTTCTCCGAGACTCTTGTATTTATTCAAGTTATGATTTATTGGTCCCTCGTAAATGCCATTTTCTACAGTAAAATTCTGTATATAACATATACAAATCAGATTATTTTAATTGTTTATCACAATATTTTTGCAGTATATGTTTTTTATTTAAAAAATCGCAAATACACACATGTGAAACACTATACATTTATAACTTTTTTTTAAATGTAACATAACAAATTAGAGCCACATCAATAAATTACTATATAATTTTACACTTACCTTTGGATTATGTTCAGTTTTGTTAGAAATATTTGAATCTTCCATCGTAAATATAAGATTCCAAATGCGTTCCAATAATGTCACTCTATAATAATGTATCGTAAATAGAGCGTTTTAGTTATTTTAAATAAGCGAACTAAAATTAACTATCAAATGTGTAAAATATATGTGTATACATATTCGTTGTGTGCTTATTGATTTTTATTAGGCTATTAAAGCAATGATTTTTATTGCATCTTTTGTTTTTATTAAATCGTATAAATATTAATTTTATTGTTAGAATTTATATCATATAATACTTATAGCAAAGCACAGAACAGCTACATGTAATAGGATATTTGTAATATTAGCAGTTGACCTGAAAAGCGCGATTGCAAATCGTTTGAATTCAACAATTGTAATAAAACTACAATTTCAAATTGTTCCTTTTAAAAGTAATAAAAAAAAGGAAATGTTTTAATATTGTCATTTATTTTATTTGACAGTTATACATAATCTACTTATATAAGGGAGTATTAATAAATTCAGAAAATACTCGTTAACAAAAATAAACTAACACTAGAAAATGATTATTAAAAAACCATCACTAATTGTCAATTTATAAAATGATAAATTATTGTACATAATTATATTTAATAATAATATAGAAACAGGATAAAAATCATGTGTTTATTACTTACAAAATATATTTAAACTTATATAAGCCACACAATACCTTTGATTCTCGCTTTGATTATACAAACTGTTGAAATATGCGGTGTAGAGAAAAAATGTTAAAATTTGAAGAAAAATTGATAACGTTAATTACAACGAAGAAGATTCCGTGACTGGAAGACCGAAGAGTTTTCCACTACTCGATGAACATTTAGCAGAGAAATGAGTAACGAAGCGTTCGTGAACGTTGTTAAAAGTAAACTGTAAGCATTTACTAACTACTCATTGCATATATATATATATATATATATATATATAGATTATTTATAATGCACCCCTTCTTTTTTTGATATATCTATTGTATCTCTCTCTCATAAATCACGTTAAGTTTCTAATTGCGCAAATCATAAACATTTGCGTCATTATTAGATCAATGTTTCTTTTTCACGTTTTATGACATTTATCTTAAGAACAATATTTTTAACATAGATGACTGAATGTATATCTACATTGTAACTTCGTACTTTAATCTTTTGATGTAACAAATGAAATATTACGAATCTTTTTCGCCTTGGTAGTCAGAACTCGGAGTAGGAAAAACGCTCGTTAGAAATCATAGATACGAGTCACTCTTATTATACATATATATCTCACAAACTTTATTTATTCAAACATAAATTACAAACCTTATGCCCAAAGTTATCTAAAATAATTTGCATTAGCGCGGATGAAATAAATTTATTTAGCGATACAATATGACTCATCTCTCAATTACTTTCGATTCGTACTTATCAACTTTGTTATTATTTCTGACTTTATTCACCTGATTCTTACTGATTGTTATTCTTGACTCCTTTACTAATTTTTATTGACTCCGAAACGATTAGACGCAATTATATACATGTAGTCGTCTTTATTGCAAAATTCAATAAAGCTTTAACTATCAACCCGTCCATATATGACTATGTTACACGATAACCTTAATCGGATTTAATAATATATATACAATTATGAAACTCTGATCAATTATAGCTATTTTCGTAAAAAATGAAATGGTTGCGATTGGTCAGTTTCATAACATACTGATGTTATTAAGAGGATGCTGGACCCACCAAATTGTGGGTACTTTACAGCCATAGGAAATCTCCGAATTGATTGAACGAAATCAAAAATTCTTTTAGAGGATTAAAGTAGACACAAAATAAAGTCTACGATCTTAACTAATTATGAGTCAAATACGCGTGACCAAAGATCAATTGCGAGGATCAATTCTGCAATCTTACATTTTTCAAAAATGTATGATATGATTTCCATCGAGGAATGATTATCAATTAAATATCAAATCGACATTGAAATCATTATACCGATGTCAATTTGTCATTAATTCGATATTAAATCATTTTTTATTAGTTGTTACGTAACCTCAAATGCCTTTAAATAATTATAGCTACCAGATTACGACAACTTTTAATGCCAATTATTTAATGTATACTTTCCATGTATAATTTATTTTAATTTCTGTCTCTTTTATCTCTTTATATTTTTAAATATAATATTAAACAAAACATACAAATATTAAAAATAATAATTTTGCAGCCGTTACAGCTGAAACACATTTTTTTAGAAATTATTTAAATCTAGATGTTATATATTTCTATCAATTATAATAAAACAATTTTCATAATAACAAACAATAATCTACGTTTATAATATCTTATTTTATTTTGAAATAATATAAGTTTATAAACATTTATAAATTTAAATGATTATGTATAAAAGAATATAATTATACAATTAATCATCATAATTTACTAGTTTCTTAGTCATTTCTTTTAAATCTTTTCTTGAAATTTTCCCTGAACCTGTATATGGAAAACTATCCATAAATATAACTCCTGCACGTAATTTGCATCGATCTTCCATATTCTTCGCTACAAAATCGATCAATTCCTGTTCTGTCACCTATACAAAGAAAATTAAATCAGTGCAAAAAAATTAATTCAGTACATAACAAATATTTCTTATTTTGTACTAAAACATAATATATAAATATAACACACACACACAATAATCTTAAAGCTATTTTTTTTCTTCGCGATTCGTTTGTTTTTATGGAATCCTAAATCCTTAAACTTAAATTTTTATATTTATTCATCGCACTCTAATTTTAATTGAGTTAACAAACAAATTCTTTCATTTATTTTTTAATCATTTTAATCATATCAATATCTATTTTTATAAGTTTTTTAAATGAGCATCTATTAAATATTTTTAAAAATCTTATGAAATACTCAAAATACGACTTGCTGTTAAAAATATTTTCATTTTATTTTGTAAATTTTTATTTTATGACTTTATCATTTATATATAACAAAAGATTGTACCTCGATGCCAGGTCTCTTGGTGACGTAAGCAAGAGGATGTTCATTATCTAATGCATGAGGCACTCCTAATACTGCAACTTCTAGCACCGCCGGATGTGACATTAACGTACTTTCAATTTCTCCGGGAGAAATCTGATATCCTCTATACTTTATGAGTTCTTTTATTCTGTCAATAATGAACAATTCTCCATCCTCATCTACATAACCGATATCACCCGTGTGCAACCATCCTATTTTTTAAATTTATTTTTATGCCACTATATATTTATAACATTACTATATATTTTTTGAGATATAATTTTTGCATGTGTTAGATCATAAGTAATTTATATTTTTAAAATATAAATATATTATTTATTATTACAACAAATAAAATTTCTTTTTACCTTCTTCATCAATCGTACTTTTTGTCGCTTCAGGGTTTTTATAATAACCAGTCATCATGGTTGCAGATTTTAGCCATATTTCTCCCGATTGATTTTGTTCAAGTACTTTCCCACTTTCACGATCCACAATCTTTATTTGCACATTTGTAATTACGATTCCGCAAGATCCGTTCTTTTGATGTAATTGTTGCGTCGTTACAGGACCACCGGCTTCTGTCATTCCTAGGAACATAAAAAGTATAATCAAAATTAATATCATCCACACAATATATGTTAATATCTTATTGCATTTTTTATATTTACCGTAACCTTGAAATATTTTAACGCGAGGTAAAGTATATTTCAATTCTTTTTGCACTTTTTGATTCATAATTGCACCACCGTAGACTATAACTTTCAGAGATGATAAAGTATATTTCTTTATACAATTCGCTCTGAGAAACCGACTTAGTAAGCTCGTACTAAAAAATAAAACTTCTACCTAAACAATAAAACAATTTACATTTTATCATATATCATTCGCAAACTACTTGTAAATATAAAACTAATCATGTAATTTATAATATAAAATAGATATCACATATTATAAAATGTTGTAATATATTTTTCTTAGCCGTTACACTTATGTTAAGTGTAAATTGTAACTGTAAGATATTATGTTTAATATGCTATTAATTCATCAAAATGCAATTTGATAACTCACAAATGTATTGAACAAGAAATTTTTACAAAAATTTACAAAAACTAATATAATTTTAATAAAAGATAAGTTGTGATATACATAGAAATTGCACAGCTATCAATTTAATTTAAAAGCCTTAGATTATAATTTAAAAAAATCAATTTACTTTAACTTCATTATGGAATTCACGAAAGAGTAAAAACCAAATCAAAATGAAAATTTACTTATACCAAAGAATTATTTACATCTACTTATTTACATCATTGTGAAACCATTTACATAGTTACATTGTATTTTAGAAAATTTAAAAAATTAAAATAATTAAAATATTCTTTAATTATTCATTAAAACTAAGAAAAATAAACCTTTCTATATACAACATAACATTACTTTGTATTTCTCGATTAGTCGGCATGTCATCTCCTCGTTAAATTCTGGGTAGATGATCACTTTGTTGCCTTGCTCGATCGTAATCAAATTCAGTAATACTCCAGTCACCCAGGAAAGAGAAGAAAACCAAAGTAATGACATGTTAGATATGTTTTTATTTGTATCCTGACAAACAAGTAACAAAGCATAATTGGACAATTCAACGCCTTTTGGCATTCCTGATGTGCCTGACGAAAGTAAAATACACGCTGTCTTCTTGACATCAACAAGGTCGATGTAACGGAAATTTGCTACTTCCACATCGTTGTAATTACTTAGAATATCAGAGAATGAAATCGCGTCAACATGCTTGCCAAAAACTACTATCATAGTATTACAATTCTGCTCCTTTATCGCGCTCAAGACGACATCCACCGATTTTTCGCTGCAGAAGATCACTTTCGGCATGATCAGTCGCAAAATGTGCAGGGCAGTTTCTAATAATACATAACTCATACATAATTAAAAAAGTAAACATTAAATATTAAAATATTTTAAAACAAACAAAATTGTATTATTGCGCATATTTTATCTGAAATGCATTATTATTTCTAATTTTATTGCATACAATATGAAATACATACATATTTAATAATCGCGAAAGAACTTACTTAGGTTTATATCTTCGTCCCATGAATTGAAAATCACATTGATATAAGCTGCCGAAAGACAGGGCACGATGGAGTTAAGATGATTACCCGTGCACACACTGATGATGTCATCAGATTTGATTCCTTGTTTTTGTAGCCATAAGGCGCATCTTACCACTTTATCTTGCAACTTCGCGTATGTGACCGTTTCTTCAGTGCACGCGTCCAACTATATAGTATAGTATATTGTCATAAAAAATATTTCAAAACAGTAAAGAAGAGATTTATTAATTCGTTATTTTAAAAAATCATCTATAATATTAATAAAATTATTGATAAAATCATCTTTCGGAACATCTTTTACCTATTAAAAAAAAAATTTGACAAAAACTGTAAATAATCTTAAAAATGTTCAATCAGTTTTTAAAGAATTGTATTTAAATTTGTCTCTTTTGTTTACTTTGGATTTGTTTTTTAAAGGCCTATTTAATTGTATCACGAAAAATTTCCGAAAAGATAGTCTCAAGATATTTATTACTATAATCATTTCTGTCCATGATTAAATTTAAAACAAAACAATTTTTGACACTGTTATAATAAGAATTTTATTTATGACAGTGTTGTTACTATAGAGTTATGATTAATTCTGCAATTATTTCAAAATTACAACAGAAATTTTTTTACATGCAATGTAAAAAGTTTTACATGTCTGTTTATATATTTCAAAATTTTTCTATTTACATGCTCTAACGTGTATTTTACAAACATTACATAAAATATTGCTTTGATTGTAAATCTCTGGAAACTTCGTAATGTAAATACGTAATGTAAAAACATATATACAGCATAAAATATATCATCGCGAAATGTTAAAGATTTTCTCAAGAATGTTTTCCATATTTAATGTCGTTGAAAACTTTGATGTTAATTATACATGACTTCACTAACTAGATTATCGTCAGGCATCATATAAATCTGATTTTATTTACAGTCTTCATCTTATAACATTATTTTTACATATTATTATTATATTTTATATTTTTACACTTTATAATATCCATACTGTAACTATACAAATATACATTCTCTTTTAGTTTAGTACTATTTATTTATTTCAGAAATTAACTAAAAACATATATTTTTGATGAAATAAATTTTTATGAATACAATTTGCATGCATTATATTTCTTTACTTATTATTACATATTTTTACTAAAATTAGAAAAAAGAAACTTCTCTTCAGATCGTTGACTTCTTATTCAAACTTAATCTCTTTAGATTTTGATAACTTAATCTCTTTAGATAAACAATAAACAAACAAGAAGAAAAAAGCCAATAACGGTCAAAGCTAGCTCACAAATGCTTATTAAAATTATGTGTGAATTTTATATACTGCGTTATAAGTCTGAAAAAATTTCGATACGCGATTTAGGGGACTACATACTCAGTAGGTATATAAAATTCACACATAATTTTAATAAGCATTTGTGATCTAGCTTTGACCGTTATTGGCTTTCTTCTTCTTGTTTGTTTATTGTTTATCAATTGTACGGTCTTAAAAAAAAAGATTTTAGTATTTGTTAATCTCTTTAGATTTTGATAAAAAAGAAGAATCCAAATACTTGGAATGTAATTTTTTGAAGTGTGTTAATCAAAGATTTGTATTTAATCAAAACTTAAATTACGGTTTATCAGATACCATACAAACATTTTGATAGAGGAACAACCGTAACCTATATAAGTACTTATCATTGCCAACATATAAATCATTTTAATTCTAAAAAAATATCTGTTTTTAATAAATAATTTCTCTTATATTATATATATATTTCTATAAACATATACATTTTAAAGTTTATATTTCTTTCTAATAAATTCTATATATGTATATTAATTATATTATATATAGTATTGACTCACATGTGCAATTTTTTCTCCATGCCTTCTAATGTTATGCCATATTATTTCTCCGAGACTCTTGTATTTATTCAATTCATGATTTACTTGCCCCTTATAAACGCCATCTTTCATAGTAAAACTCTGTAAATGACATACAAATCAGATTGTTTTAAATGTTTATTACAATACCTTTACACTATATCATATATGATTTTAATATACATATTTAACGTCATATAATTGTGATTTTTTCAGCGAACGTAACATGTAAATATTAGTTACATCAACAGATTACTATGTAATCTACTAATTTTACGCTTACCTTTGAATCTTGTTCAAGCATTTTACTGCAAATATCTGGATGTATTATCGTAAACAAAGATTCTGAATGTGCTCCAACGATGTCACTTTACGATACTGCGTCATAAATAGAACATTTATTTAGTTATTCTAAATGAGCGAACTAAAATTGACTATCAAATTATGTAAAATGTGTGAATGTTTGAAAAATATAATGTACACTTATAAATGTTTCTAAACACTCTTTATTTATAGAAATTCCGAAATATAAAGAATAAAATATAAAATAATAAAACCAATGTAAATAAGTGACTCTTGAAATAAAAAAATAAATATTAATAAAAAGGGCAAAATAAATTTCAAATACAAAAACAATAATACATATAAAACAGTTAAAAATTAAAAATTAAAATAATAAACGTTAACCGGACGTTTCAACTCAGTTCGAATCATCTTCAAGCGGAAAATACATATATGTAAATATATAATATGCATTATGTTTCTCTTAATTTATTATTATATATTTTCATTAAAATTAGAAAAAAGACTTTATTTTTTCTTAGATCTTTGATTTTTGCAAGCTTAAACTCCAAAAAACTTAGGTTTTGATACTATGTATTCTATTCAACGAGAGAATGACGGATCGAATAAATATTTATCTATTTTATGCTTGTTCTAAAATGTAAATATGCCTTGGATCCTGGCGTATCGTATCTCGTATTACGATAATAGATATAGTCTTTTAGATTATACTGCCTCCTACGCGCAGATGAGATCACTCCCTCGTTGAACAGAGTATGTATGTCCAATTTTTAGTATTCCATAGATAAGTATTTCAAACATCTTGATCACAAAATTATGTTTAATCTGGCATTTAATTTCTGCGAAATAAAAAAAAATTTGTTTTCCACTTGCTCTACATTTGTTGACGAAATAATTTTCTAACAATATAATTATATTATGTTTTCTGTATATTATTTTACTTATTGTATTTTATTATAATATTAAAGCTTTATTTTATAAACACAATTTATGGTTCGTTCTATAATTCTTATTAAAGTAAATTAACCTTTATCTTCATTAAATTGTATAAATTTTGATTTTACTATGAGAGTTTGTATAAAGTATACTTGTGTAGAAAAAGATAGAAAAAAAATAGACACATGCAACAAAATACTTATTACACTAGCAATTGATTTGAAGAGCTACTGCGAGTTACTTGGAAACAAGTATTGAACTATATGAAAACAAAATAATCTTTCAAACAAGAACTAAATAAAAGCAATAACTAGTATACGACCGTTAGTTCCCATTCGGTATAAACCAACCAACCATATATCGATATTTGAAAATATTATATAATAACCGAAATAAACCATTTATATAAATATCGGTATAACCGGTTATACATATCTAGCAGTTTAAATATACACCCAGAGAAAGGTTTCTTCAAGAAATGTTTTTTTGTTATACGATTAAAGAAAAAATTTCTTTAATTAATTGAACGTAATTTCTTTGATTTAAACATCACTTTTTAAAATCAATAAATTTTTTCTTTAATCGTATAGTACAGAAACATTTCTTTGAAATGAAGAAAGTATACACTTTCTCTGAGTGTATAAACTGATAAAACCGGAACAACTGGTTACACTGCTATATATATGTGTATATACATGTGTATATATTTATATTAAATTAGATATATTATACATATATTAGGTGTGTGATTCGTTTTGAGTTTTTTTTTTTTAAATTGATTTATTTAAACAAGATAATGAACGAATATCTTAAAATATTTTCATCTTTTGTAAAACCTTTAAATCAAATTCCTAATATCATAAGAAAAAAGTATATTCATGTACTAAATTGCTAATAATCTTCCCAGATTTAGTACAAAATTATATAAATATTATCGTTAAAATTAATTTAACTTAAGAATTTTTACAAAAATTTGTTTATGATCACATCAAATAATAATTTGCAAATATTATTCGTAAATGTGTGTGTATATATATATAGCATTGATAAATACACATATCTCGATCAGCTTATTTTATAATTAATAAAAGATATAATCTCATAATTATTTATTATAAATAATTATGAAATTATGTCATCAATGCTAATATGCATTTGCGAATAATATTTGCAAGTTATTACAAAATTGATATGATCGTAAATAAATTTTTGTAAAAGTTTTTAAGTTCTTAAATTAAAAATAATTTCTTACATATAATATACGTAGCAATAATATCGATAAAACGTTAATATTATTTTGTGTATTTAGTTAATTATTTCGAAATCTTTACAATATAAATATAACTGTAATATGTAACTCTAATATATACGCAATGAATTAAATTAAAATAAATTAAATTATTGAAAAATTATATTCACTTTTTCTCTGATATTAGGAAAATTTTGGTTATTAACCCGTATATTTAATCTATTTCAATATCGGTATTTAATAAGAGTTTTTAGAATATCGGTATTATAAAAAGTAGACATATATATGATATCGATATATATACATACATGATAGCTAGCAATATTGTGTGTTTTAGTATTCAGTCTCTGCTAAAATGTAACTACCAAAAAGCACTACTACCAAATTTAGTAAAGTATTGTGATGAATGATATATAATATATAAACAGATGGAGTCACAATAGAACATTTTGTTTATGTATAAAAAGTATTTAAATATACGTACATAAGATACACAATATCTTTGATTGTAAATATTAAGATATACAGTATATGTATAACAAGAAAGAATGCTGAAATTTAAAACCGATGTTAATTATAACAAAAAAGAGTCTATAAACAATAAACAAAAAGATTATTTCACTAATAAAAGATTATTTCCTGCAATAAATAAGTATCCACTGAACAAGTAAAAAAAGTAAACGGTGCACTCATGAACGTCGTTAAAAGTCGACTAAGAGCATTTACTGTCTATCGCTTGTATGATATATCTGTGATATCCCTTCCATCGGATATTTATCTACCTCTATGATCCCTCCTTCATAAATCATTAAGATTGTATATGTGCATAAATCATTAGGTTTACAAGTATTAAGCAAATTATAAATTTTGCTGAGTCGTTATTAAATCCATCGTAAAATTCCTGAACTATTTAACATTTCTTAATAATAATCTTAGAAAATATATTCTTAAAATAGAGATAATCGGTTGTTCTACTTTTGCTATATTACTCAATGTATGTTCTATATATTAAAATTTCAAAGCGAAACTTAATTATATAACATTCTTTAATTAATAAATTTTTATAATATTAAAATCTCGTATTAGCGGATTTTAAATTAGAGCATAAAACTTCCACACATGCTACACGCACATATAACGTGAGTGGGGATAATGATAAAATTGCGGTCTCCATTAGGACCTTGAATTTCATGATTTAAAAGTGAAACGAGAATAACCTCGTTATGTAGAAGCTAGTATATCAAGCCACGAATTACTCGAATTATTACGAATTGAAATCTTATTATTATGAGGTTTCAATGTATTTAATTTATGTAGTTTTCACAAATACTGAAATTAAAATTTTGTTTTTGTTCTTCAAAAATGTAATATTGACTAAGATCTCGCTTAGTTTTTATAGATCGTGGCCTGTCATATTCAGAACGCGCTTATTACGTTAGCACATTAACATGCTATAGTTTAAGTTACGCATACTACAGAGTTTCAGAGATAAAAACACGCTTGCATAACATCCTGATCAGAAAAGAAATATTCTCTCGTAATTACATTTATAATAGCAAAGATACGCACAAAAATATCAAAGAAAACTCGTTAATATATACATATATCTACATATACTTAATTTGATATAAAATGTCAGGTTTTTTCTGAGTCCTTACATTCAATAATTTTCTTTTCCGAAAAAAATGATCGGTAAAACATAAAACTTTATTAAATAACTTTTCAAATTTCGTCTACATACAATATTTACTAAATAAATAGTTATATAATCTTGCTATTATAATATATATATTAGTCAAACATCTGCGCAATCACGTTCTACATATAACAATCTCTACAACATTATAAATATGACTAAGTTATTATTATTTCTAGGATTTATTTTTAAGACTAGATTTATTCTAATTTTAAGAAAACTATTTATCTTTTTTAATCTAATAGTTCTTTTATAAAATAGCAAACGAGTGTCACAATTTGTTCTATTTATAATGTCTACCATCTGAAAGAAGTATAGTATAACTATACTATATACATACATACATATATATGTACATTTAAAAGGTGTAATTAACTAGTGTAATTAACGTTGAAATAATTTTTTAGCCATTTCTTTCAAATCTTTCCTTGCAATTTTCCCTGAACCTGTATACGGAAAAACATCTAAAAATATAATTCCAGCACGAAGTTTGTAATGATCCATCATATTTTTAGCCACAAAATCTATTAATTCTTGCTCCGTCTCCTACAGAAACACAATTTAATATCATTATATAACAAACAATATTTTAATAAATGTATTTAAAACGTAATATCTTTTATTCTGTATTAAAATATATATGTATAAATAATGATATTGTTTTGAAATATACTATAATAATGCTTATAACTTTATTTAAATAAAAAAAAAAATAACTTACACGCGTGCGTATTTAAATCTCTAATTAGAATATTTAAAAAATCTTGATAATATATTTAAGAGAATATAAAAATTTTATATTATTTTAAATTATAAAAATATTAAAGAATTATAAAAAAATAAATATTTATAGCTTATTTTTCAAAACACCCCTAACATTATTTATACATTAATTTGTACGTCATTGTTACTATATACAACAGTAAAAAATGTTTTATGTTATATACAACAGTAAAAAGTGTACATTTCCGTTTGCCTTATTTTTAAAACAATATTTTTTAGAATACGTTAAATCGGTTCGCAAATATTCTTATTTTGACTGTATATAGTGTATATATAACTGATACATTTAATTTAGTAAATTCTTATTCTATCACTTTATCGCATTACAATAAAAATAAAGAATTATACCTTAGCGCCGGGCTTTTTGGTAATATATGCAAGAGGATGTTCATCATCTGTTACATGAGGAATCGATATTACTGCAGCTTCTAGCACTGCTGGATGCGATATTAAAACACCCTCGATTTCTCCGGGTGAGATATGATATCCTCTATACTTTATGAGTTCTTTTATCCTATCAATAATGAACAATTCTCCATCTTCATCAATATAACCGATATCACCCGTGTGCAACCATCCTGAAAGAGTTCTAAGTTTATCTTTACAATATTAAATCTTTATGACATTATATATATATATTTTATAATTAATATATATTAGAGTTATGTATTTTTAGATTTTATGGAACAGAATTTATTTGTTTTTATTCGAATTTGTATCCGTTAATTAATCAACTTATAATTAATTCTCTTTAACTATTTGATTTTTATGCTTATTTTATTTTCCAAACATAAGTTTTCAAGTAGAACGAACAATTGATCTCAAAAAATTTTCTATATAACGAAACATTTATTATAGTTTTTATTGCGTCTATTTATTATTGATACTTTGCAAGTGACTCACATGTTATTAAATTAATATTAATTATTTTAATTGTGAATACAAATTAACTCTTTGAAATAGTCATAAAGATAATATTTTCAAAATAAGTAAATGGTTTGCTTGAGAATCAAGAGATAAATTTTATTTTTGTTAATAATTATACATATAGTCTGTTTTTACCTTCTTCATCAATCGTACTTTTCGTCGCTTCGGGATTTCTATAATAACCGGTCATCATGACTGCAGATTTTAGCCATATTTCTCCCGATTGATTTGGGTCAAGTACTTTTCCGCTTTCAGGATCCACAATTTTTATTTGCACATTCTTGACTACTATTCCACAAGATCCATTTTTGTGATTCGGTAATTGACACGTTGCAAGACCACCGACTTCTGTCATTCCTAAAAACACAAGAAATCTGATCAAATTTTTACAACATACATAACATACCTATATTTAAATGTATTAATATTTTATCGCATTATAACGATATTTACCATAACCTTGCAATATCTGAACGTGTGGTAATGTACGTCTCAGTTCTTCCTGCACTTTTGGCTTAATTATTGCACCACCACCTAGTATAACTTTTAAAGATGGTAACGAATATTTCTTTATATAACCTGCTCGAACAAATCGATTTATCATACTCGAACTAAGGAACATGACTGCTACCTGAATAGAATTACGTTTTTAGATTTTAATACTTTCAAATATAATATTATGTAATGTAACAAATATAAGATATAAAAATTATAATTATAATATATATTTCCTTGGAGAAATTTACATTTCTATTTACAATTACTTACATATATCTTAACAATAAAATTAAAATAAACGCACATAATATTACAAACGCGCATTCCTTATATATATACAAATTGACTTCCTCGAAAAATAAATAATTTTTACAGGAAATTTTTAACATTATTATAGTAACAAAAATTTAATATGTAATGAATTATTTTCATTATGAATAAAAAAATATTACAATTTATTTGAAAAAAAATCAATTTTATCATACCATTTGCGAGGAAACTACATTAATCGATATCATTTGTAAAAAAAATTATTTACAGTAAGAAGTCTATATTAGCATCTTAAAATATGGCAGTTATTTAGATCAGAATTTGTTTTTCTATTTGTGTGTTTTTTTAGATTAGAGAATCTTAACAATTAAGAATTATTCTTATATTTATTTTAATTATGCAATTAACAATGTTTTTCAAAAAAATTAAATTTAGATAAGTAATATTACTTTATATTTCTCAATCAATTGGCAGGTCACGTCCTCGTCAAATTCCGAATAGAGGATTACTGTGGCACCCTGCGAAATCGCTTTCACGTTCAGCATTACTCCACTGATCCAATAAAGAGATGAAAACCAAAGTGTTGGCACATTCGACATATCCAGGTTATTATTCTCGGTCATAAGAATCGTAGTGTGGTTAGACAATTCGACACCCTTTGGCATCCCCGTCGTGCCCGACGAATGCATGATGCATGCCGTCTTCTTGACATCGTCAAGCTCAATATAACGGAAATTTGCAGCTTCCGCATTATTGCAATTTCTCAGGATATCGGACAACGAAATCACGCTGGCATGATTGCCGAAAACCACC
The DNA here is from genome assembly GCF_001594065.2 of Cyphomyrmex costatus. Taxonomy (NCBI): domain Eukaryota; kingdom Metazoa; phylum Arthropoda; class Insecta; order Hymenoptera; family Formicidae; genus Cyphomyrmex; species Cyphomyrmex costatus. The sequence continues at coordinate 3,947,220 of NW_017275965.1, read as the reverse complement.
ACCATGGGATTGCAATTTTTCTCTTTCATTGCGCTTAAAATTACATTTACTGATTTCTCGCTGCAGAAAATAACTTTCGGCGTGGTCAGTTGTAAAACGTGCAATGCAGTTGCTAATAACAAATGTTTCGTAATTAATAAAAAAATAAGTATTATGTTAAATATTACTGCAGTATATAATTAGTAAATAATTAAAAAATAATTATGATTGATCGCAAGGTAGATAAAATTTTATTCGCGCACATTGTTATTAGAAATATACTAATTTAATCAAATGTAATATGTAAGAGTGTTTGATACAAATATATTTGATATAATTATAAGGAGATCTTACGTAGGTCCATATCTTCATTCCACGGATTAAAGATTGCGTTGATATAGGCCGCTGCAATACAGGGCACTATTGAGTTGGGTTGATTACTTGTACATACACTAATAACGTCGCCACATTTAATCCCCTGTTTTTGCAGCCACAATGCGCATCTCACAGCTTTATCTTGCAACTCTCCATATGTAAATGTTTCATCAGTGCGTGCATCCAACTGTACAATATAATTGTTATGTAAAATTTTAAAATAAAGAATTAATTATTTAACGAAAATTAACATAGCGGATATCAAAATTTGAAAAATGACCGGGCTTTCGTAAACATTTTTATATAAAAGCCTATCATAACTTTGAATTTGTTAATTTTGACATCGGATTTGTATTCAAGGATCTAAAAAACCTTTAAGTTTAAATAAATATAATTAAAAACTACTTAGTAAAGCGTTAATAATCTAATTCATAACTTCTCCGTGATAGATCTTATATTTAACCATAAATATTTTATTAACCGACTATAATATCCTTGAAGGATAAAAATTACAACAACGTTGCAATAAATCTTCTCCAGTCACGTATCATAATTACAATATGAACGTATGTATCATAGTTATTACTAGATCAGTGCAAAAGCTCGTGCTCAATTTATTATTTAAAATTAATAATAAATTGAGCACAAACTTTTTGCACTGATTTAATATATGAAAACATATGTAAAATATTTTTTTACCATTTTAACTGCAACTTCTCCAAATTGTTACGTAACTGAGTAATTTTTTAAATTGCTCGATACGTCACAATTTTGAATCACCCGTCCGCGCACGCAAGCGGATTCGTATTTAAAAAAACAAGAGATGACTTGTTTTGCTCTGCTGTTAATTTTTTGTCATATAATGTTATTACTACTATAAAGCATATTAATACTATATATTTTAAATTTTAACAACATTTTCAAACATGCTTTTTATTATTCTATAAAACATTTAAATCTTTTTTCTTTTTTAGTCACATATTATAAACTTTAAAAGTTATATTTTTCTTCCTGTAAAACTTTTTATATTAATATTATGTATAAACGTGTTGACTTACATGTGCGATTTTGTCCTCATAATTTGTAATGCTAACCCACATTAATTCTCCAAGACTTTTATACTGAATCGATTGATACGTTTCTTGCCCTTTGTAAACGCCATTTTCCATAGTAAAATTCTATAAACAACATATAGTTAAATTGTTTGTTTTTACTCTTTGTAATTAATCAATACACTAATGAATATTTTTATTTTAATTCTTTAATCAATATGTAATTATTAATTTTCTTATCAATGTTAACTCTCTCTCTTTTAAATACTATTCTTCATTATATAAATCTATAAAGAATTTCAAATATATAGATGAAAATTTACTTTGTATCAAAAAATTTTGACAACGTATTTAAATGCAAAAGACCATTTTTGTATTTACCTTTTTGTCCACAACCATTTTATCAAAATTCAAAAGTATTCGAGTTTTGTAAATAGGAGAAATCCTGATCCACGGTTGATCATGAATATCACTGAGCTTAGATTCAAATCACTGCATCATAAACAAATTCTATTATGGCCATGCACAAAATAAATAGAAATTGGTTTAAAAAATAAAAAAGTAAAAAGAATTATTAAAAAAATTTTATTCTAATTGTTATACATATATCATACATTGTAATAAAACTTTTTAAAAATAAAGAAGAAAGATACTGAAATATTTTGAGTATACGGTTGCCAGTACACATGCTATTAAAATATAAAAAAAAATTGTTACACTTGCTTGCTAAAAAAAATTAATTATTCTACACAATAAATAAAAAAAAATACAGATAGATGCTCGATAGGATAACATATATTTACATGCAAAAAATTAACACAATATTTTCAGTCGCAACTAAGTCAAAGTTATTAGTGCATCCATTTGAACTTGAATAAAAAACAATTGATTACAATAAAAATCAATAAAGCTAATTGCATTTAAAAAAAGATTCCGTATTTGAAAGAATTTGGAAGAACTTTTCCACTATGTAAAGTTTATCCTTTCCGAGGAACTTACAAAATAAGCAAGTACAGAACGAAACACATACGAACATGGATAAAAGTCGACTGTCATTTACCGTCTACCTATTACAGGTCTGACATACACACTATATAGTTCTAGGTATCCCTCTCTTTAAACTGTACAATTGATATGTGCACTGTATGGACTGTACAAATCATAAATTTTGTGGAGCCATTGTTCTTAATACAACGTAATACTGGTTACTTGGCGTTTCTTAATATTACCTTAGCTATGGCATAAGGTTAAATTACTGAAATCAATAACGGAATTGGTCTCTAATGCTTTATATCTTACGTATTTTTCTATTACGCATTTTCTATATATTTTCCATCTTATAATTTAACAAAATTTGATTATACGTCAATTTTTTATCTTACAGGTTTTTATAATATTTAATTTTAATATTCTTCTAACAAATGCTATGAAATTAAAAGTTGATTGGTGTCTGTCAAAAAAAATATAATATACATATATACTTCTAAAACATAATTTTTCAAAATCTTTATAGAGATTTATATAGCTTAGTTTTTTATACCTTAAGAGTAAGCTTAAAGAAGTTATAACATAAAAGGATCTTTCTCTAGATCTCTATAGACCAAATATAATATTAAAGAAATTATATATAATTATTTTGTGTTATCATAGAAAGATAAAATACAGAATATAATCAAAAATATTATTCGTATTTTTAATAGAGAAAATATTTTTGTTTTCTTAATTTTACGATGTTAATGCAATTCTCGGTAGCTATAACCTACAGATACATGCATTACGAAGAGCTATACGGTCATGAATAAAATATAACAGACACTTTACTGACATAAACCGTCCGTAAGATTATTAGTTTGTCAAACAAATTTACTTGATTAATAGATATCTGAAATATTAATATTAAACTTTATTACATCGAATAATATCATTGAAACGTAATAATTAGTTAGACGTTATGTAATTAATTCAAATATATATTATAAACCAAAAGAATTTTTATAGTAAAAAAAGAAACAATTTTTATTTCTCTGTGATATTATTATTTATACACATAGTTTTATTAATTTCGCAGTCTCATATAAAACTTCATAATTTTCCAAGAACACATTCCAACAGAAATGTTACTAAGTCAATGCTATGTATCAAGGCCAATATTATCGTAAATTGCTACTTGTATCTAGTATTAGGTATAAAGTGAAAGAAGGTTTACTATTTGTGAACTTTGAGTTACAGGACAAAGATTTAACTGACCTTAATAGCTTTCATTAATTTATAGATAATCGCAAGATGTCAGAGTGTATCATGTAACAAACTATATATTATCTCAAGAGCAAATGTCTCAATCCTCTACTAACATTTATACTACTTATATAATTTAGAGAAACTATATTTCTCAGATAATTTTTTACCACAATTTGATCACGCAAGCGATATGTTTTATATAATGCGATGATTTGATAAAATTTAAATAGCCATTACTTAAAAAGCATATATTTATAAATAAACTTTATTATATATTTTATTATACATGTAAGAACATAATCCACCAAGGCTCGGCACGAAATGCAATTTTCAGCCGATTTTCGGATCGACTCCGCTGTCCCGCTCACCTCACCACCCCACGCGCAATCCAAATGCCGCTCGATGCTTATAAGAGCCCCAACACACACTTTTGCATAATGCATAAAGCATGTGCATAAGGAATTTCATTGGCCCATTTTCTTATGCATGAGTCAATGGACCAATCAAATTCTTTATGTATATGGTTTATGCGTTATGCAAAAGTCTGTGCTCCCCGCTTAAGAATGTACTAAGACGCTCATAGACGTAAGGAGCATTCGTTAGGTAATGTGTAGGTAGGTGGAGTTGATTCGAAAATCGGCTGAAAGTTGCATTTCTTACCGAACCCTGATCTACATCTAAAAAATTAATTATCAAAAGAAATACAAATACATTTAAGAATTACATAATAAAATGATCGAAATTCTCTCTTTCATAATCTGTTTTTAGGAAGACCGTTTTCAATAATGTCTTAATACTAATATGGTTCTATAACCCTGTTTCTACAATAGAGTTTTAAGCCTTAAGCCATAAGAAATGGGCGAATCATAATCGATTATTCTCCTCGAATTCGACTGTAATTAGTTAATTTCTTAAGGTTTACAAATCAAACATGAATACGTTATAAGACAATTAATTATCTATTAGTCTGACAATGAGTTGTTCTCTTGCAATTTGTTCGTATGTAAGATTTTGTTAAAAAATTGCACGTCGCTACAAAATACTAGTTCTTCAAATTATAGGCTAGCAAGTTTAACAATTCTTTTGTTATTATCTGCGATGTTATCCAATTAATTTGAAAAATTTACATTCCTGACAACTTCGGAAAGAGCTTACGAAAAGTTACGATTAAAACAGTATTTACGAATTACGAGAGGGAGAGAGAGAGAGAGAGAGAGAGAGAGAGAGAGGGAGAGAGAATTCTATATACATATATAATAAAACAATAAATATTCATGCAAAAGTTTATTTCGGATCCAATTACTTATTTAAAGTTGTAATGTATTATAAAATTGCAGATAAAAAAAAATATGGTCATTTTGTTGTATAAAACTATTATAAGCTATATATTATTTGCTATTTTGTTTTTTTTTACAGTTGGTTTTCAAAGCCTATTTACGGACTAATGATAGGTAATATCATTACATTTTTTTAAATGATATTAGCTTGTTTTTGACTGATTGTTTAATTAATACTTTTGACTGATATTATATAGCTAAAACATTCTTAATCTATAGACTTTTGTTTACTTTTTACATAATTTCTATTTCTTTGTACACATTTTGCCTACCGGTCTGAAAGGTTTATTCCCTTGCGATACAACTCCATTCCAGCTGCTCGAAAATACACATTTTATGGATTGCTTCTGTGGTCTCGACATTAGCCTCGCGTCTGGTCTTCCACAAACCAAAAGATATACATATAGTAATGGAAGAGTCAGATGATGACTGTAGGAGGGATAAGGAAGAATTGTCCACATCATCTTTTTTATGTTTTTTTTCAAAGCGAAATGAGCCGAGTATTGTTATATCGCAAGATAATTGTTTTTACAAAAGAGAACGTCACCTTAGTTAGTATTACGAGATCGCGTCAAAGGCAATCCATAAAATAGTGTGTCACTGTTTTCAAAAAGCTGAAACGGAATTCTAAAGCAAGAAAATATTCAAGCTTCTAGAAAAATATGTACAAAGAAACTATTAAACACGAAATTATTATAAAAAACTAAATATAATACAAAGTCTATAAATTACAATAATTTGCTTATATAGTTTTGCAATAACAGTAAATCTTAATTTATAAAAAATACTGATCATTACTTTTAGTATGATTTTTGTACTTTATCGATGAATAATTCAGATTTTATAAAAAAACAATTTTTTTGGACTTACATTTATTGAATTATGGACTCATTTTTTTTACGACATTGTTGACCAATTTTAATTTTGTAACTAATATAAAGAGATAAGGGCAATGAGCTAATAATTTCGTCAAAATCTTTAAATTAATCTAATATATTGCGAAGAATATCACGTAATTATGGCGTTTCGTCCCTTTTGGGGGGAATTTTCAGATAGAGTTGTGTTTCAAGACCGACGATTATTCGGCGCGCAAGTTGGGGAGGTTGGAGGGGAATACATATATTACTTTAAATAAATTGTGAAGAATAATTCTACGTCGACCCACCATCAGAGGTCTATAGATATTCGCAAAATTCTCGCAAGTTCTTTGATACGCGTATATCTCTTTATATAGAATCTCAACTAAATAACTCTCTCAGGTGTTATAAGGTAGGCTTCCACTACAATGCCTTACTGATGAGTCCAGAAGCTGGGACGAAACGCCATAATTACGTGATATTCTTTGCAATATATTAGATTAATTTAAAGATTTTAACGAAATTATTGGCTCATTGCCCTTATCTCTTTATATTAGTTGTTTAATACATATTGAGCCTTATCACAAACATTTTAATTTTGTACATTTGTGCTATTTTGGAGTGCATATCAATCATTCAATTCTGTAGAATCCACCGAATATATCAATCTGTAACCGCTTTTATTTTAAGTATGTAAATCACAAATCTCATGTCTTTTTATGTTATTGAAAATAACTCGATCAAAGTCAAAACGTTTAACCGGTTTATTATAATTGTGATACTATTTTTTATGAGAACTACACTGAAAGAAAAGATTGGCTGCTGCAGCTAATTAAAAATGCTATGCAATTTAACAATCTAATTTAATGCAACAGCCAATCTTTTCTTTCACATTGTATGTATATTTTCAAATTTATTTCCTTTGCAAATTTATAATTTGGTAATGAGGAGTTAAACCGGGAAAACCTTGTTGCTTTTAAAACATCGTAATTTTTATTCCTTTTTTTTTAATTTGCTGATGGCATTTTACAGATAAAAAATATGAAATAAGTCATTTGTGAAAAAAATTTGAGATTTTTTTGTGAAGTTATTTACGCTTGTAAGTTGTAGAAATTCATAAAAGTTTGCTCATGCGAACAGTCAAATTATTATAATTTTACTGTTGAAACCATTAATCGTACGAAAAAAATGTAAGAGATCGATTTTAAAGATCTTAAATTGTTTTATGAATGGGTTATTTTTAATATATTATTTTTATATAAATAAATCTATTTTTCCATTTGTTTATAATTTTATTATAAACAAATGGAAAATTTTTATCATCCACAAATTTCAAAATTTTGTAAAAAATTATCATATTCTAATTATGAAATAACCTTGAAAATTTCAAAATGTGAAATTCGAATAGACTGTATAAGTATTCTATTGTGTGATGCTGCGGTTTTTTCCGCATAAGCGCTCTATACAGAATTGTTAAATTGCTAGTCAATTTATAATTCGTAATATTATTGCGATAGTTTTGTAGAGATAGTTTTGCGCTTTAAGACCGAAAAATTGTTTCGACGCGTAATTTAAAAGATTACCTACGTAATATATAAATTCACACGAAATAATTATTTGTTATATAACAGCTATTAGTTTACAAACGAATAATTTATACGTAAGAAGATTGAGAGGTATGACTTGAGCGGACGTTGATAATACAATTACGACGATTGACGCGAATGTTTCGTGCGGCACGAACGTTGTTTAAAATGCGCTGCAACATTTACTATCATTCTTCTTTTTTCGATACTACAGATTGTATTTTAAATAATTTATTTGATTTGATGTTTACCTTGATATTAGAACGCAATATCATTCCTTTTCGTATTTTCTTCGCTTGCAACTTGGTATCGCTTAACGATGCCAAATTGCAAACAATCGCTTGCTTAACAAGAAAGCATTTTTTCGCGATAATAACGCACTGGAATGTTTCTCTTGTATCTATGTACTGCATTCTGTTGTTTCAAAACAAATGCAAAAATTAAAATTTCGCAAACATTTTAATATTACAAATTTAATATTACAAATGTGCGCTTTAAGAAACATGAATACAGATTTTTATACGGTGTTTATATAATTTGTTGGAATTTTCTTATTTAAAAAGGCGTGGCAGCAACACTATAATGTCGCTGAAACGCACAAGACAAAACAGTGAATTGCTTAGTAATCATGACTTCAGTGTTACTTCACATAATTCCAAGAATACTGTGTAGCTACTCGCTTATTACAATATATTTAACATAATTCTCGCCATGTTGGTATTGATACAAGAATTATACAAATACTGCATAATTAAATCTACATTTATATATTTTTAGAATGTCCAAAGCAAGAAGTCATGGTTTCACTAGTGTTGATCACTACTATCAAAGGTATAGATCGTTACAAACAGTATTATAACATATATTAAATCAGCATGTCACAATCAGAAACATTAAATTGTAAAATGTTAAAAAGACGTTCCAGAAACATTTATGAAAATGTTCATTGAAGTAATATCTCGCAAACGTTGCAATTAAACATTCAGGAACATTAATTCAATATTTTTTCAATATCATATAAACTTCTAAGAATATTAAGATTTCAATCAAAATTAAATGTTTTTTAAATATATTACTTTTATCTTGGAGAGTCCTTGGGTCAGCTTTTAAAAATTATTTCAATAAAACGTGAATAAAAAGTCTTATAACAATGCGCTTTTTATATTATCCAATATAATTTTGCAAAAAAATTATTTCTTTGCGTTCATTTGAAAACGGTACCACATATTATTTCTGAGTGAGTAATTTTTATATTAATTTATTCAATATCGTAGCAATATTAATAATCAACATCAAACATAGATTCAGTTGAAAGAACATTCACACTTTAAAACGCAACATTAAATCATAATGACACTTATAAAATATTACATAAAAACGATAGCCGCAGTGACATTTATAAAATATTGGAAGCCGTCTACAGTGAGCAATAGCAGTAGTGTAAGGCTGTAAGGCTGTAAGGCACATCGGGAGTAAGCTAATTTTCCAGTATAATAGGGCGTACTAAGTCCGTAAGTGAATGACTCAGTAAAATCTATTTCCTATTCTCTTATTGCTTACAGACTTACTCTATGTCTTATTATATTGGAAAACCAACTTATTCTCGACCAATTTGACGTATATCTCTTGCTTGTGTCGAACTATAATGGAAAATGTAAAAATGCATTTTCCGGTCCGATTTTTATAGACTTTTAGATACAATTTTAAAATATTTAATTAAATTTTGTTAATATTGAGTAAAAACGAACAATTTAAGACTCAAAGATAAAAATACAGTTTGTATTATTAGAATTAAAATCAATAAAAAATTCCATCAATCTGAGTTTGATGACACATGATATTTTATTGATTTAATATTCCTTAGACCAGATCTGGTCGGTCGATCACTAGTACTACAACTTGGTTGTAACGAACCTTCTTATTTCTTCGATGAATTAGTTGACTTACTCGTCTTTTAAGTGTTTTTTGTATAAGTCCGATTTGGACACGGGTTTTTTCGAACGATTTGAACAAATTTTACAGTAAACCGCAAAAGTAATCACAAAACTCTTGATATTTTTGAATTCTACACTCTTTAATTATCTTAAATCAATTACCGTTCAAATTTTTAACATCTTTTAAATAATGATTTACAAGGATTTTTTTTTTTAATTTTCGCATGATAGCCAAAAATACATATTTACATCTATTCTATGAACGTTATGACAGAGTACTACCAAACTGCTGTCATATGTTCGGTGTCTTATAAGAACTGTACATTATAAATAGCACGCAAATCTGCTTAACCGTATTTATTTAAATTAAAAAGGTCCGATTTGGAACACGGACCGATTTAGAACATTCTCCTCTAAACTAAAGATATTTTAGTTTCGAATACATTCTTTTAAAACGGTTGAGAACGTATACCTGAATTCAACCGGATGAAAGAAAATATACAATGGAATGATTAATCACATTATATATCTATACTATTCAATTATAAGCATGCAATATGAAAATAAGCGATAACTTTCATGCACAACGCTCTGTGAGAATCCGCTTCGCTTCTTCGGTTTTTTTTTTATCGAACCTTGGAGACAACGTTAACAATTCCATGAATTTTTAACAGCGTTACTTGTTGGACTTACAATTTATTAATATCTTAGTAAACAATCAATTTTTCTTTCATGTTTGATTCAACTTAGAAACGTTACGAAAAATTTTCAAACAGATCTTGATGGATTTTTCATACTACATCTACAAATCAAGAGAATTGCAAATGTATTTTATATAAAATAAAATAAAATTCTGAATTAAAATAAAATAGAAGCTGAGTTATAATATTCTATTGATTGCATTACGATTTAACTTTAGAAAAATTTAACGACTTCTGTCCGTTCACTACTATTATTGTATCATAAGTGTAAAATTGTGATGTCAGAAGCGAGAAAACACGCAATTAAAATTTTTGCAAAATATATTCAAAAAAAATAGAAATATTTATTAATAAAATAACATTTGCAATTGATAGAATAGACTAATAAAGTATACCAAAATATACTAATAAATTATAAAAATTATCTTTTTATTTTGAGAAGGAATTAAATCATACTTATTTAATGCTAATCAATAATATATTATTAATTTAATAATTGTCATAGCTGTAAATTGATTTCATCTTTAGTTACGCATAATTCATTTTTAAATACATAATTATTTATTAATTGACAAAATAGAAAAGGTTTACATATTTTATACGAATCACAGATCTATTAATTTTTTCTTTTATTGAAACATATTTTGAAAGAATTTGTTTATATATATATTCTCGTTTTTTATTTCATAATCTGAGGTAGCAATGGTGAATAACCGGAAGCCTTAATGTTATTAAAAATACAGATTGCAAAATTTTTATAATAGTTTTGTCATTTTTTTAATTAATAGTAGATATTTATGCATAAAAAAGTGACATAAAAAAATAAGTACTTAAAGAAAAAAAGGACAAAATTTACAACTTTCTACGAGAGTTTAAATCATTTCAAAACAATTTATATATCTGATCTTGAAAAATAAATGCATATTAAGTTACCACCTAGTTAAATGACATTTTCGGATCTAAAACTTTTGAGAGAGAGAGAGAGAGAGAGAGAGAGAGAGAGAGAGAGAGAGAGAGAAGATTTTTCATAGATGATCCTATATGTGTATGTTATGAATTAATATTCCATTTACTCGAATTGAAAAAAAAAAACATTTCAAATCTGCTCTTATCATCGTAATCGAAAATTGGTTTTATTATCTTTAAGAGAAATTATCCTTTTTCGCTATATTATACAGAACCCAATCTTAAAACATGACCTTGCAGTAAAAAATAGCTCAATAATTTATGTTTTATAAAACTTTCCTTATAAATATTGCGTAATTGTTTCTATGTTATTTCAAAACTCATTTACTTTAAAGATAATTGCATCAATTTTCACAGAGAAACAATGAGAGATTTGCAAGATTGATTGACGTGGAAACACATGGTACATGAATAGACAATTCGTTGTGCCACATGTTTATTAATATCTTTCTCTTCCATCAACTGCAGTTAACAAGGCATCTTACACGCTGTTATTAAATATATAAGGAAAGAAGACATTTATAACGTACTTTTTAATATAAATTTCCCTGAGTGGGTTTTGTACTTTGGTAATACAAGGCGTGATAATATTATTGCATCGCTCATATTGTCCATTGATAACACCGTCTTATCAATAATAAATATTTCTTTCGTTACAACTTCCATTATTAATACTGCTTATTGTTAGATATACACTACTTACGTAGAGATGGGAAACCATTTCAATCTCGATTGAAAAAGATGTGAATTTTTCTATGAGAAACATTATAAAACGTCTTTTTATCAATACAGTTAATTTCAAATAAATTAACCGTGTATGAATAATATAATGTACATATATTAATAGGATTTGGGAATTTACAAAGGAACTTTGCCGGGCCTTCAAATAGTGTGGAAAAATTAATTATATCAGTTAATATAGGGTATCGAAATTGTACATAGTCGATGATTCATTTTTTAAGATACTGTGTTTGCAGTTCATTATGTTTCGTATCATATAAGCGTTACTACGAATATAAAAAGTTTAACAATAAAGTAAGACTACAATATAATATACTATTGGCTTTTTGTCTACATACTGTTTCTTAAAAATATTGATTTCTGTAGAGAGTTAGTTTCACCTATATTAATTTAACCGATCTCTTTTATCTCTCTCTTTTTCTTTAGATCTATAACACAGACCACAGATATATAGAAAAAAGAAATTTTAAGCATAATAATACATACAATGACGTTCAGTAATGTTGGTGAAACTAACCCTTGAAGCATATACAATATAAATAAATATAACGTATAGTTACGCCGCTGTTCAATGTTGAAATTACAAACAAAGCCATTTAAGCAATGTATGTTATCACGAATACTTTTTTTTTTAACTAAAAGATAATACAATTTCTTTTTATTCGAGACATGCAGATTTTTTGCAGTAACATGCAGTACATACAATTTTATCTTTTTTTTAGAATTATTACTTAATTTAGTTATATAAATTGCGATCATATAAATCTTAATTTATTCATTTTCAATGTTAATTAATTAATTGTTTTTTAAAACAAGATTTCTGCTCTTTAGTAAATTTAATGGTAATTAGCAAATGAATATTATTTCCTATTATAATTCATGATGATCGTTTCAATCAGATATACTACAATCGACTAGTCTCATTACTTAACAATGTTCTATTTGTGGGGCATTAAAACAAAAAAAAGTATCTACAATTTGCTAATTATAATAAATCTTTCAATGTAAAAAAATAATGAGCACGTAATCGAGAATGTAGAGTATTTTGTTTATCTACATCGCTGCTGCAAGATCTGCATATAATTACGGAAGGGATTAATGCATTTTTATTTACATTTTCGTTTTACGACATATAGATTATTTTACTGTACATTGTTGTACTTCAATTCATTCCAATACAACACTTTATTCGAGAAACCATCAGAAAACATCTTTAAGATGTAGAATGTTCTCGAAACGTCTTTAGATCGTTCTTTGAAGGTTTGTGCTACAGAGACGTGCAAAGGGAGTTGGTCGCCCACGTAAAAATAGTTTTACCGTCCTAGAAATGTGTGTATATAATATTATTTATATGTAGGAATTGACTGAAAGAGAGGAGATAAGAAAGAATTTATGTTAGATATAGATCGTGTTTTATCTTTTTAATTCTAAGAACCCGAAAAAGCTAAAAAGTAAAATCCTAAATACAACTGAAAATCACAGATAATAACAACAAAAAATAACAGATTTTAACCTATCGAAACATTTCTATTGCCTATGTTTCTTAATTGTGTCTATTAGCAAGTTTGATTACATTAGTTCTCACTGGTGCATATTAAATTTGTCATATATTGATTTAAATGTAAAAGCAAAATGTAAGTTGAATTATAAAATATGCATATATTTTATCAAATAACATAAAGTGTATATTAAGGATTTTACATTTTAATCGGTATTTATATTAAACACACATTTTTACTTTATGTACGACGGCTGTATATACTGTATACTGAATACTCAGTGCGTCCAACCAAATTTGCTTTATTCGACTGAAGCTAAGGTATAAGTTAAATCAAAGTTCTCTATACAATTAGTTAATAGAAATTAACAATAGAGGAAGACAATTTTAATCAAGGCACTGTCAATAATCAGAAAGTTGCAATTTCATTTCATTTGTAGTTCAAGTACGGTTCAATGAATCTCGGCTTTGGTCACTTCTGGTTTTATTGGTTGTCTGTATGTTATATGTATAAATGTTGCACGTCTCTGCTGTACTATATGAATTGAAGAGGTAAAAACCATAATGTTGTAGGTCACTTTCTAGTCTACTAAAACGATTAAAAGGAAAAGTGAAATAGATCATAATTTAATAATTAACATTCAATTCGTTCTCTTTACAAATTTTTAACTATGGAATTTGTTAGATCAAATCTACTAAAAACTTTTGTTTCTCTCACAAAGTTATAATTAAGTGACTTATCACTATGGCTTTCATTTTTTCTATTAAAATCCAAATTAGCCTGCGTGAATTCATTAAACGCGTAAGTAAAGTACAAGCCAAACAGCGCAAACTCAAATGACTTGCGTTGTCTGACTAGTTCTTATTAACAATCACCGGTATGTACACTGGTGTACACTATGTTACATCTTATTACATCTATTGATATATCACACATAAATTATTATCGTCACGTTAAAATGGCTAAAGTTGACTGTGAGTGAAACGTGGCCGAAACATCTACGAGCATACAGAATTTTGAAGTGCGCGAACTTTACTATCCGCGCGCGGAAATACCGTAGGTGTCATGGTCCATTAAACTCGCGCGCGTACGCGTTTACGAGAGATAAATTAAGAATAATTTGTACAGAGAGTGTTTGAAGCGCATTTAATTTAATTACTGAACGACTTGACGATCGACGTTATGCTCTCATATGTTCCAGTGACGAAACCTAACACGCCGATCAGAATTATGATGGCATCCTTCGTGATTGTAAAGAAACTAAAATTAGTGTTGTGCCAACAGACGATCATCTCAATGAGTGGTGGAAACACGAGAGCCAAGGCGGTACTACTAACCGCACCAACCAGCGATATGAAGAGACCCAATTCTGGTATTGCTTCTGCCAGGACAACTGAAGAAACGATCAATTTTAGATCATAATGTACATAAACAAGCTACAAGCTATTTAATTTACATCTCAAATAATATTGATAAATGTATAATTTTAAACATAACTTTAGATAAACAAAAATATTTTTTATTCTGTACATTTACAATGAAATAAAAATAAAATTACAAGTTTGATATAAAGATAATACTCGTTATAAGTTTGTGATTTAAATAATATAGTTTAATAAAATACTTTACTTACATGTAATAAAACACATGACGGAACGGAAAAGGATTTCCATGAACACAGGCCATCTGAATGGACCAAATCTGTCAACGATGCCAGGCCACATTATCGCTATCGGAACGTAAAACTGCAACGCGTAGGTAAGTAATATGCTCAAAGAGATGGCGACCTTGATGCATTGCGGCAAACTGTAGAGAAATTCAGTTTGTTAGTCGAGGAAAGACTATATATTTCTTAACGAATAAAAATTAAAAAATCGATACGCGATTCAAACTTTATGATTAATAGTCAAAACATGCACAAAGCACACACATTATTTATGTTAAATTCTCGCGAAATCATGAAGCTATTAATATCTTGACTCTAATATTTATCACAGAACACAGCAAACGTTTAGGTATAAACCTTAATTGATTGTAGATGACTTTTCCGTCCATCCTTTGAATACAGAAAAGAAAATATAATATAATCGATCAACGATAAAACCGACACAAAATAAATCATAAGAATGGTTACACGAAATATAATTGGCTTACTTACATTTCTTGTGGTGCAAGATTGAGTGTGACTGAACCGGCGACATCATCACCGTATTTTAAATAAGACAGAAAACCCATTGTAACGAACATAACGCCTACTATCACCATACCGACATTGAGAACACCAAATGGTTTATTAAAATTAGTAGGTTTCTTCATTTCATTCTTTAATGGCAGTACCTGTACATTGTCAGAATGTAGAAAGTACGTTATTAACACAGAAAGTACAATGTCGATTCTTATAACTGGCAGAAAAGACAATTACTGAAATATTTAAAAATATAGCTTTATTAGATTATTAAAATAATTGTGTAACACATTTAAACTATAATTGTTGGAATATGTTAAAACTTTATGTGATATTACTCGTCGCGCTTGGGTTTACAACATATTATAATTACATATTTTGATGGTCCAGCAAAATTAATTTTCTGTCTAGCTAAATTTTGAGATACTTCAGTAAAATCATTTTCTTCCTTGTACTCTTATCTGTAAGCAACATTAACAAGAGGTATTTTACTCACTAATGTAATACCCTCGAAAGAATATATCACAGTGCCGAAGAACAGAGGTAGATTGTTCCAATCCGCGACGAATCTTCTCTCCTGGATAGATGGCACGTCGTAGCTCATGATGTATACGGTGGCAATGTAACCAGCGATCATTAGAAAATTCGCTATCGAGGTTACAGGTACCAGATACTTGAGATTTCTAATCCAAGTACTAAGCATTATGGGAATCAATACTACAGCCATATGCTCATGAACGTCCATCTCAATTCCGTGAGCATCCAGTACCTATCGCGTAAAATACAACAAATTGTAACATTTATTAAAAATTGTTATTTACTACTAAATATAAAGATTAGAATAAAAGTATAGTCTTCTGTGTTTCCTAATAGATTATTATTTATTGTATGCGGTAAAGATAATGTTATCTGCGTAAGCAATTCTTAGACAATCTCATATTTTTTGCAACAGAAAAAACGAACAAAACATTAAAATTAAGAAGAGTTTAGATGGAGTCAATGGAAGATGCCTTACCTGTTTCATGTTTGTGGAAATGAAAACGAAATAAACGCAGCAGAATCCGAATTGCGTGACACACAAAAATACATTAACCAATTTTCTGCAACAAAATTACGAAAGAGCAACATAAACAACATGCGCTTTTGACAAAAGACCAATAAAAAGAAATTATAGAAAATAATTAGAAAACGGTGTTATATAAAAGAGTGTGTAAAGGGTAAACTGAAAAGAAGGTGCAAGTAGCATCCAGATAAAAAATCCAGATGAAAAAAATTTGAAAATTATATATAAGTAAAAACGAAAACGTAACATTTGCGTGAGCTCGTGTTTCTTGTTATTTCGTTTTCTGAGTGTCAATTGTATATCTTAAAACAAGATGAAAATTATAAAAATAAGCAAATTTTTACTAGAATATTTATAATTTTATTAGTCAACCAATAGTGATTTTTTGCTTACTTTTATAATTTGTATCTCGTTCCAAGATACGCAATTGATTCCCTGACTTCGCTATTTTGTCTATCACGCACCTTATAAAAATCGAATATTTACGAAATCTAATAGGACCAGTAGCAAAGCACATCTCCATAGTTCCGGCGAATCCAATTGTATTAGAATCATGACCAACACGACGTGTCACCTCTTCGTTGCATTTAATCTGAAAAAATATTAAGTATTATGTAAATATCATAATAGTAAATATCAAAAATATGTCTCTGCAGACTGAGAAGTATTTATAAAAGATATTAACTTATATTTAACTTTACTCTTATAACAGAATCATATATTATTTCCTTTATTTTATTTATATAATTAATTATTATTATTAATTAATCGTACGAGAATGTGTTGAGCGTGCACACAAATGATACCAAGGAAGATTGTCAGCGGTGGTGCCAGCATCAATCCAGCGTTCTTAAAAGCATCTCCCAACGCAAAGATCCCTGAACCGACATTACCCCTGAATAGATGCATCATAGTTTCCAGGTACCTGCAGTTATTCAATTTCATTTTGTTAGTGTGTCTGATTTATTCTCAATTCTATGCAATGTGTTATGTGAATCAAGACGGATTATCGGACATAAGCGAAATTCCAATCGTTATAAAAACGATAGCTATAAATGAGAAAAACTGAATTAGTATATTCTAAAATATACTAATTGTAAGAAGGAAACATATAAGGCATAATTTGCGAAAATCTTTGAATTTTGCCAGTCATCGATTTCGTCAATTTGACTCACTTAAATTAGTTGAATTCATCATTTTATATTACTCAGACTGGATTTTCCATGGCAAGTTCTCATCGGTTTTCATTGGTTTAGATTGGATTGTTCCACCTTTCGGTAAACTTCAGCTCACTGTCTTACTTTCTTACTCTCTTACTCTTTTACTCTTTTATTTATCCAGTAGGTAAATTATCACATAGTTTATTCGAAGATGGAATAACCGGCCCTTAATTATGTGAATCGAGATTTCACCATATAATTACCTTTCGGTTTAAATATAAAAATAAATATTTAAAAAAATTACTTTCCAAAAATATAATAATTGTAATTTATGATTAATTAATCGATTCTCATGATTTATCAATATTTTTTCATAATATATTAATAAATACGAATAATTTTATCTGTAATTATACATATACGTATAATTATCAAATAATCATACGCATATAATTTTTATAAAACTTTTTATTATCGAAACAATATTTAAAAATACCTATAATTAAAATTGATCTTTGAATATACTTTATATAAATATCTATAAATTTAAGAAATATTTTGGAACCAAAAAGTTTGACAATTCGCAATCCTTAGTAACAGTAAAATGATAATTATAAGCTAAATCCTGTTATTGTTATAAACTGATGCACATTTACGTGTGTGCCAAAAATTTATTTTGGACTCTCGTCCGTCAATTCTTTAAGGTACGAAAAGACGAATTTTCTCTTACTATTCGACCGTACCAATGCATCTACCTGTAAACGTATTTTGCACAGCTGAGAATGCTAGAAAATTGTAACAAGTCAATGTCAAAACAAAGTCACATTCCAACAAAACATGATTCTTCCCGGAAAAAAGTAATTGCCATTCGCACGGAAGTACGGTGAATTAGGTATTTTATCGGGTTATCATAAACGAGTAACAAGATAATAAAATACTCGCTTCCGTCTTTTCAAATTGCATACTTTGCAATCACATATCATTTTTTTCGCCGTATCTAATCATGTTGCAATATTTGTTTGTTTCTCTGGATATATTTACTGTTAAGGTGTGTAATACCATTTTCATCGTTCGTGCATGACATACACTAAATAATCTTCTGCTTTTATTAACGATCTTTATCATTATCTAATACGCTTTGTGCTATAAATCTATTTGTGTGGTTAGTAAAATGATGTTATTTTATATTAACGCAAATCAAACTCACGAGGTGGGATGGTTCACAGAGATACCATGCTCATCATTTCCATGTTTTGTGGTATCACTGCTCTTTTCTATCGCCAGAATGGGATCTTTCGATTGGAATGCTCCATAGGTTCCACTATTTCTGTAATAAAAAAGAAATTAGTAAAAATGGGAGGTTATATGTGTTATAATATAATAAACTGCAAATCACGGATGACGTCAAGATGAAGGAAGTAGTTGCAATTACAATTGTTGCTGTGTATGTGTGTGTTGTGTGTGTACATCTATGACCTTGATATTTCATAAGATTTTCCTTATACAATGATATTAATTATCAGATATATGCAGGATGAATATTGCAATTTTCAAGCAAGGTGATTAAATGTTTACAATTAACGTTAATAACATCATGAGAGTGACATAGATGGAAAAATGCATAGCGGGGAGGCATTTTGTTAATGGGTTCAATAGACATGATCGTGCCAATGGAACAATACGACATTCTTGGCAACGATCTGATACCTGAAATAGCTCATCTATAAATCTCAGGCGGAGATTTGTCTCGACATTTATTGATTGTTTCCGTATTGTTCTTATTTTAATGGGCTATAAATTATTATGACTTGAACTAATACTTATTTTATTGCAATTTTTATACAAATATTTATAAAAATTAAATTAGATAAGAGAAATAATCAGTGATAATTAAGAGATACTGGTAACAATTGATCATCCATGTGCAATAGTTATGACGTAAAAACAAAATTTTTTAATCCGCTTATCACAAATCGCATAACACCAATTAATAATAACGTTTAACGACCGTCCATGTAATTATGCAACTCAACGAGTAATTAAATTAGATCGAACGAAGTAATTAAATCACGTTCATCATGTGGTACGTTTAATCGGAATTAGCGCAGTGTTGCACATTTGTGATTGTATACTAATCTTCGTGCAATTATTATCCATCACAGCGTGTCATGAAAATATTATTTGTCACAGTATCTTTTTTTAATATATTAATTAACTATTCGATTATTAGTAAACGCTTCTCCTTGAACGAAGCTCATTAATCAAATGTGATAAAGTATCTTCAGTAAAATAAACTTATGATGATCGGATATTAAGATAAAAAAAATATTAATAGATTGTATATTAGAGAGAGAGTAAGATAGAGAGAGAGAGAGAGAGAGAGAGAGAGAGAGAGAGAGAGAGAGAGAGAGAGAGAAACTCTATTACATTTCCAATTGTTTACGTTAAGATAAACTTACCCAAGTGGCTGCTTGAAAGTTGTTTCATCGCCGTGAATAGAGTTCTTCTTTGGCGTAATCACGGAAATTGGACTGCTGTTCATTTCCATCTGTAAGATAATTAGAGATATAAAATAGTGAAAACACATTTTCGATTATGTTCCGAAGCATACACAGTATAATGTATGTATAATACCTTGTTATGTATGTACATGTTATTTATTATAAAATATATATTTCATATATATAATATTATATATATTGTGTATTATATATTGTACATATATTATATGTTTATATACATATAGAGTAACATATACTTTAAGGAACATTAAAATACATATACATATATAGCATACAGTGCGCTTCAAGAATCTATTCTCGCGCGGGACTCTACTCGCAAGTCCAAAACTTCAAACTCGTAACAAACACGTCAGAGATACGTCAAAAGTCCTTTGTTCAACAGTCTAGACGTGTTACGACAACATGGTGAATGAAACGCGTATGTATATATGCAATCAATCAGACGCCAAAACTTGGGCTGTCATCGGCATTAAGCGTTGGCTCGAATATATGTATTTCTACTCGAGTTACATTCTTTTGCCGTGTATTAATTTTTTTCTCACTAAAAACTTAACTGGGATAAATTGAGATAGATCAAAGATGATTTCTTCGGTATTATTCCGTTATTATCAACGTATTGTTGATCGTCAATTGAACGCGCCTTGCACGTATATTGATTAGCTTTTTAATTAATCCACATAGCGTGCACAGCATTTAATACTACGTCAGAGATCAATACAATGTTGAAACATTGACTGAGAAAAAAGAAAAAAACAATATATATATATATATATATTATATATATATATATATATATAGAGAGAGAGAGAGAGAGAGGAAAAACACTCACTTGAGAACATGTGTGATAAATCTAGCTTGCCAACAATTATGACGATATAGGTATATGATATATGTATAAGCCGTTAGTTTTTTTTTTAGTTAATCGCTTAATGAGGTAACTGAAATACATTAGATATAAATAGATTGATCATCTTCATAATCAACATTCTAAATTTCTTGCATAATTACAAATTGTCACTCTTTTTCAAGAAATTTTCATTTTTCTCTCAAGGGTGATTGTATTTTCACTTTCCTGGAGTGAGATATCATTGCAAGAAATTTAAAGTGCATTGTTATTTAATCGCAATGTTTTGCTCGTAAATCATATATACAACTAAAAATAAACAATGTAATCTGTTTGTAATAAATTCTTCGGATAATTTGTCTCTGATGTAAGATTAAGTAAGTATACATCTCCCAGTAAACATCTACTAAAAGTAATATAACAATGTTATAATTTCACGCTGAAAAGTATGAATGATGTAACACATATTGTATGTGATAGTAAAATTATAATATATATGTTACTTTTAATTGATTTATTAAGTTTATCATCAATCATTGAGCTACAAATTGAATGCTAATTTTCCACTTTCCTTTATCAATAAAATATAATAGAAATAAAAATAGAATTTCCAAGAAAGATAAAAGATTGATCAATGATATCTATATTTAGCTTAGTTTTTATTATATATTAAATACGATGAACGGATGGTGTTTTTTCAATGAAGGGAACTTTGTAGCGTAAAAAAGTATGATCATTCAGTATCATCAAGTGGCATTTCTTCAGACGAAATAAAAAGGGATGACCTTATATATTAATTATCATGTAAAACGCGCTCGTAATCATTCCCTGCTCCACTTACCTTTAATAACATAAATGATCTTAATCGAGATATCCTTCAGGTTACAACCCGAGAAGCTATTATATACTTAGTGTAGTAAACTCAACGTGGCGTCCAACACCACGTGAAAGCGCCGAATTGTCACCCGGCGCAAGTGGAACAACACGAGATATTTACAGCATATTGCTAGTGTAAGATGATAGCTTAGCCGATGTCCGGTATATCTTTATATGTGTAATAATATAAAACTGTAACTTTACTAACATATTTTTCAGTCAACAATAATGTAGATGGATAATTGCAATATAACCACGCGATTATTTTACATGGCTAATGTAAAAGAATAGATAACGCCAAAAATAGATACACGTAGAGAATTGTAAACGTTATCAATGTTTTTTTGCTTGCAAAACAAAAAAAAACACTTATACCCGTTTATTCTGACTATATTCCATACAACATATAGTAATAATCTGCTTAAAGTATTTATGCATCTGTTTAAAATATCTAATTAATTCTTCATCTATTTCTAGTTCTAAATAAAAAAATTAGAAAAAGATAAAGTAAGTTAAACCGAAAGTTAAAATTAACTTACATTGGAAATGTGAGTATTATAGTCATGATGGAATGTAACGCAGTCTGTAAAACATTTTTTTGAATAAAAATGTATGAATTTAATGTGAGTAAAATGTACGAATTAAACGTAGGAGGAGATATGTAATTGTCTGTGCTAACTAATATTCTCGCAAATGCAATGTGTTATACCTACTACAATAGATCACAGATTATGATCCTTAACCGGATCCAAATAACATACATCCAAATAATATACACAGAAATACGATAGATGTTTGCTCATATTTGCAGATATTTTCAACAGATGCATAACTACGTTAAATGTTTTCCACTATTTCCGAGCTTAGAGGTGTGGAATATTATACTCACAATCAGAATGAAATTCAAACCCAAGGCATAAATAAGAGACAATTAAGTTAATGCAGACTCGAATTTACACTACAAATATTTGATTAGAACTCAGTAAAGATAAAATATAATCGTATGCAAAGTTAAACCTTTATATTATTTATATTTCTATATTATTTGATTTATTTACATTTAATACGTAATAATTATATGTTTTATGTTTATATACAATAAATGCATATCTATCCTATATCTCTATAATATTTACATATCACGTTTTTTATTTTATATTTTCCCTCAAAATATAATATATCATATTGAATTATCAATACTATATTTCGCGTATTCGTAATAGATACATGATTCATTGGAGTGATATAATTTATCATTCTCACTAAACGATTGTAACACATGGTCAAATGAACTTTACAATTTAGCAGCAGGGGCAACAAATATGGCAATACGATATCACTAGAAGTTAACAGTCCGTTTAATCTCTTTTAAAACTCTTAGAAATATATGACAGTGGCAAATTCAATTCATTGATATATTACATACTAAGATCATTACTGTTAATTTGTTGCTTTTCTAAACATTACTTTCGTTTGCTTAAACGCTTATGTGAAAATAAATGCAACTGTGATGAGCAAAATTGTGCACATATTAAATAAATAATCACAGTACTTTACTTTAGTTATCTTAAAGACTTTGTTCTGAAAAAGAAAACAAAAAATATTGCGTAAAATTCTTAAAATTAATTATTTTACATTTATATATCTCATATATAAAAGTATAAATAATATATAAAATTTAACTCTACATATACATACTATTAAAAAACTATCTATAATTATAAAAATAGAATTTTTATCTCATTTACTTATTTAAAGATTGTAATTTATAATAACTTTTTTTTAAATAAACATTGAGAATTTAAATGATTAACACCCCGTTTACAATTTGGATCTTTTTTAGCATAAGCGAAATTTGATTCGCAAATTTCCTTAAAATCAAGAAGCGAAGAATTCCTCCTCCTAAAATATTTTATTTTTCTATTTAATAATGTAATATAAATATTGAATAATAACTGAATTTTTCTATATTAAAAAAAATATTTTTACAATATAAATATATATGTATATATTAATATATATATACACTGTAAAAAATCAAATATTAATTTTAACTTAAAGATGTTGAGTGGATTTTCTGAAACATGCAAGAATGTTGAAATTAACATTTTTGTGTTAATTTTAACATTTTTGCATGTACCTTAAATCCATGGTACTCAACGTCTTTAGATAAAACTTAACATTTTGTTTTTTACAGTATAAAGTATGTATATTTAACAGTAAAAAAATTAGACTAGACGAAAAGAATCTAGATTGTCGACGGAGAGAGTAAAAATATGATTGCAGAAATAAGATTAAATTATATCTACATTGAGATAAGCCCGCATTATAATTTCATTTCCAAATCTTTTTAATTAAAATTTGATTAGATGAATTCGATTGAAAATTTTCACACACAAATAATCAATCAAAATTTAAATTTGTTACGAAGATACGTATTAAATAAACTAAATAAATACATTTTTACTGAGAGATGTTGTGTGACAAGAAAACGAAATGATTAAATCAGTAATATAACAGAGCACACGTCTTTATTATAATGATACAGTGAAAGAAGATGATATGTCATTCGTCGAAAATTTGTATTCTACCTTTTCATTGTAAGCTAATCACACGACCGTACGACAAATACTATAACAACGTACTTATTCAATCCAGTTAGTCAACTTAATGTAATCACCATAACTGCTGTCGTAATTTGTCAAAGGTCTTTTTTCGGGCCACACGAGATTGTTTCGATTGGAGAGAGATGGAATAGCGTTGTGAGGACATTTAATTAATCAAATATTTGTATATTTCATAATCCACGTAACGAGATAATTACGTCAGAATCACCCACGGTATAGATTCACATCAATTGTAGATAGGACTCACGATTACGTTTGCAATTTTACGATCCCACGGTAGACGGCACGAGCAATCGTTAAACTTTTCGGTCGACCTAAATCACTGATGCACGTGTCTTACTCGTGAAAACTGCAGCTTGATCTGCTCTGACCGACGCGAATTCACTTTTTGGCAATGTTACCGCTGCCAGCGACGATATCACCGAAATAGAAACGTTCACCAGCGCTCTTTTGGTTCTTGATTACGTGCATCTTTTATCAAACACAAGCCGCGATTGCGTCAAAATGCTAATAAACATTCGATATTCTACTTTTGTAAAGTTTTTG
Source organism: Cyphomyrmex costatus (assembly GCF_001594065.2). Taxonomy (NCBI): domain Eukaryota; kingdom Metazoa; phylum Arthropoda; class Insecta; order Hymenoptera; family Formicidae; genus Cyphomyrmex; species Cyphomyrmex costatus. The sequence goes on along the minus strand of NW_017275965.1, from coordinate 3,922,132 downwards.
AAAGAAAAGCTCATAGAATGATTTTTGCACTTTCCGAATGATATCGGCGATCGCAAGACTTTATCGGATATCGCTATAAATTATGATTATGACATTTGAGTCGCGATTAAAATGCGATCTGTTTAAACTGTCAAGTGTGATTAGATTATTATTTAGAACGGCTGATAAAGACGTATTGCACGAGGAATTGATGCATCGCTCTTTCGGAGAATCTTTAAGAATAAAACAGTTTTCGGAAGATAAACATCTCTAAAATTAAATTGAAGTGTCCCCGATAACTTAGAAGAATAGAGATGACTTAAGACGAGAAGCTTACAGGAAGTAATTATCTTTAATCCTCTAGAACTGACGGTGAGTCTATTAGACTCACTCAATTATATTCTTTATATTACATTTGCAAATTTGAATTATTATTATTAAAACAAACTATTCTCATTCTTTTTTTATATGAATTATATCATTTTGATTCCTTGAAATTAATTAGTGCCTTCCAATCAAAATAAAATAAATGTTACAAATTTAACATCAGTAACTATGTTACAGATTTTGGCGATTTCCGCTTTAAAGAGTTAGTTATAATTATATACATATATATGTGTGTTTTAAATATGGAACGATAGATATTAATTATAGTTTTAATATCTAGTATTTCAGAGTTAGTGCATGAATTCCAGATATGGTATATATGTATATGCATATATGTATATTATATGTACATAAATGTGTACAATTATCGCTCTCGGCAATTCGCAACAATATGAAACCGCAATCAGTACGGAATGTCACCATACGATAAGTCGACATCATTTTACGATAATTCATACGTACAAGTATATTCCTTGCCTATCTTTATGAAAAATTCGATCGCGTAACGCAAGAAATAAAGCGTACTTTCACTCGCACTTCTAGTTGAAGTAGGTGAAGGTATCATTCAATTATGTAACATGTATAATATATAATATACAATGATATCATGAAAAATTACAAAAACATTCAGTAAAAATTATTTCCGCTGTTCGCGATTTTCATTACTTCCTGTAAATTTAATGCATAACCGCAATTCATTGCAATCGCTATTTTAAATTGTTGCACTTGATATCCTTGAAATGCGTTACTGGGATAAATGTTCTCTTTTCTGTAGACGTATAAACATTTATAAAGGTGCAGTGAAGCATATTACATGATGCAATATATAATTGCATCATGTGATGTGCATATCCTAGATAACATACAGGTGCAATTTTTAAAAAAACATTTGATAGTACAAATTGCTGTCACGTGAATTTTTGCTATATTAGTACAAATGAGCTTTGCAAAAGTAAATTGTTTAACTTCAGGAAACAAAGAGTAGAGATTTGTTCAGTTATGCACGTGCCGGTATTTAAAATTACGAAATAAACTGAAAGTGCAATTGATCAATTTGGCTTCTAAGAAATTCGTATCTTTATTTATACGTAAAACACATATTGCAACATCACGTTGCGTTTTATACCGATCGAATCGTATGTGTAAATATTTCGGCGCTAAGCTTAGTGCGTCATTAAATGCAATTTTGGCACTTGCAAGAAAATTGATGTATCGCGCGCTTAACGCAACAAAAACAATGCGGTGTCCATGAAAAAGTTTCAAATCTAAATGAATGTATTTGCAGTTAAAGTCAACTGCCTAAGTAAAACTTATCTGTATAAGAAATGACATGAAGAATATTGTCGTATTTCGATACGAACGTAAATGTTCGAAAATATTACGAAGATATTTCCAGGTGATGACCGAAATGACGATGTCCATGACTGAAATAAATTTTATTTGGCTGTTAAAAAAGAAAAGTCAAGTATACGTCGATGATATTAAGAATAACGCAAAATAAAGTAAATGCAAGTAACCATTCATAATAAAATTCATACAATCTGACAAAGTTTATAAACACAAAAAAAGGTATCCAATCTTCAAAACAATGAATCCTTATTGTTATATAATGCAATTTCACAAATTTTCGAGATAACATGTAATTCAAGTTTAATCTTTTATCATCTGGAGTGTACAGACGCTGTAGATAATAAAGCTTGACTAATTAGTTCAATTATCAAATGATAACGTTTAAAACTTTAATCTTCTTCATTCTTGCATATTTATACACAATACTTGTTATAGATGAGCTAGCAAAAAGGATCGAAAATTTTAAAAGCATGCAGTACTCACAATCAGAAGAATTGATAAAAATGTCTAGTAGATCGCTGTAAATCACTTAAATCCGCGCGAATTAATTTATTTATTTCAAATTGGATTTTTATTTTAATTTGTACGAAAAATATTTTGTATATGTCTATCTTTCAACTTCATACTTTTGCAACAAGATAAAAATGATGTATACTTAAGAAATTTCTCAACTTTCTATTTTATTAAACAAAATATATATTGCTTTATTTCCATAAGGCTGTCAGGAAAATTATTAATTATGATATCATTCCTAACAAATGAAGCAATTTTTTTGCAACAAATTAAACAGTACTTAGTCCATTAATTTTTACAGTTGCGATAAATAAATTTCACACAACTTTGTATGACGTGTCGCTATATCGTATCTTTTACACGTGTTGAACGTTTTACACGCGCGTCGTATCTTTTCTACGTATCGTTTTCTTTTGCCTTATGATAACATTTTCTTAAATGATTGGAAACTTTTGTTTTTGTTTCGTTATGATAGCAAATAAACAATATTAATCTCATGAACAATAATAGGGTAATATATAAACACATCTTCATATCAGCCTATTTTTTCAATCAAGAATTTTGTTTGTGCAATAATTAGTATACCTAAATTAAAATTTTATGTCAATATTTATTCACATTATTTAAATTTCAAAAATAAATTATTTTCGTTGGTTTCAAGAAAACAAGTGCGCGTGAGAAGAGATTATTTGCTATTCAAAATCGTGCGACGGTAAATAAAGTCCGTAGCACACCAAAGATTAGAGAAGGTCAACAACAAATCAATGAATTGATTCGTCAAGAATTAATATGTTAAAATCTAATGATAAGTGGCATAAGTACGTACCTTTTTTACAGTTGATTTGGCTGTTTGTTTCGATTATATCCAAATAATAAAAGGACACGAATGCTGATAACCCATGGATGGTGCCGTCAATCGACGCACGTTTAACGATCGGCTGCTTACACGCGACTGAAACGATGACGGTCTGAAACCGTCGAGGAATACTCGGCGCAACAACCACTCGAAGGCTATCTACGTCCTTCTGACTATTCGCTTGCTGCTGTTGGTGCCGAAATGCCGTGTCCCTTTATTCTTGGCATCGGGCTTGTTGCAGTCCGAGGCAGAGATCGTGTCGATTTCATCATCGAGTACACGGACCGAAAATCGTCTTCAATTCGGACGAAGGCCATAACTTTACTTATTGTTAGGAAAGCATTGGATCTCATCTAGCAATTATGGGTTTTATCGAGTAACGAGGTCATTATATATAATCGAAATCACAAAACTTCTTCACAAAAGAAAAAAATAAAGTCACAAGCAAAACTTATCGCAACACAGCGATAAAATTGAATGAACAATCCTTTAAGTATTACTTAATAGGTGATTTAATTATTTAGCGTATTTAGATAATTGATTAGCAGATTGCTCGGTGAGTAATCTCGAGTAAAGGATGCTAAGAAAAGAAATTTAACAAGTCGCAAATTAAAAATGACCTTGGCGGCCAAAGAAAGATTATAATCGAATTAACTGTCGTATCAAAGCGCATACGAGCGTCGCGCCGCATGTAATTGTGACCCGTCTTACACTTTCTCGTGACAGCAATTAAAGATTAACAAGCCAAAATAACTTGCGTGGATATTGTCATTCATTTTGTTAACATAAAAGACTTCAATATAGCGCGCGGCAGCAAAGATTGATATATTATACCGGTCAATGCACTCGCTTTCGCACCAAAGGTCGAACTTCGCAGACGCTATAACAAGACAATAAAAGCTAGAAAAAGAGAGGAATATTTTCTGACCCGAAAGTTCACACGTATACTCGCAACGCGGAGGGAATATTAAACCCAGCGGATGACGCGGCATCGTATTTAATAATCTAAATGTAAACTCCACTTCCTTTTGATAATGAAGGATACGTCACGAGAGCTTATAAAACAATATAGTTTTGATAGAAATCCGACCTCGGTATTGACGAGCGTCCTCGACTTCGACACGAAGGTTTCCTCTTGGTTCCTTATTTGTAAGTAAAAGTATATTTGAGACACCCAAGGCCTCCGCGCACACGCATATGCACAAACCGCAACTAAAACCGTACGATCAGGAAAACGATATAAGAGTCGTGGTAAAGGAGTAAGATAAGAAGTGCATACGTTGGATAATATATTGAAAAATTTATAAGCGTCAAACCTGTTACTTTAGCAAACGTCTCGATTCTAACGAAAATGAACATCTCGCGTAGCACGCTATTTAGAAACAGAAATGAGGTCATACGTGTGATTTTATAAACATAGGTTAACCTTAAGCCATTATGTGCAGTAATGAATATGCACGTACCTATATGCACAAATGCATATCAGAAAAAACGAATACTAAAATAGAATTTTTTCTTATTTTTTTAAATATCCTGTTATTTTCGAAAGCCATATTGCCGCTCAAATGGAATAGAAATTAATTAAATCACTTTTCTCCATTTTTAATTTTATCAAAATATCATTTGATCGAATGATAATTTTGCTGAAATTGAATTGCCTTATTTTTTAATTTCACATAAAAGTACATGTTTCAAAGTATAATTATAAAAATAAGATAGAATTTCTTTTATACATTATTTGATTAAAAACTTATTTAAATTTGTTATATTTAAAGCCATAACATTTTTATATTTCATCAATTAATGTTTTTATTTGAAGATTTATAAATATTCGAGTAATCTAGAGAGACCGAGACAAACATTTAAATTGACATATTCAGCACTATACTTCCTTCGCAAAAATATATGTAAGAATCGTGTTATACTTACAATTAGAATTAATCAAGAACAGATGAATCTCTTCTTGGCGACGTATTCTCTTACATGCATGTAATTGCGTAAGTGCTGTTTCTCCTGTGTTGCGAAATCTACGAATCTCTGGCGAAACACAGATACCATCGGTTAATCGCAAAGCTTCATATATAATTACCATCATAAGCGATTTCATCAATTAAAGTGATACCTGTCGTGTGCGATTAGTAAATTTGCTTTAGATTTCCCGTTTATCAGCCGCTAACAGTTTCACTATTATAAAGAGTACAAAATATCGTTTTATAATCACACAGATCTCACCTTGAAGGGCTGATACGCAAGCTATATTCAATAAATAATATGATAGAACAAGTAAACCTTTAAATATCTTCCTGATGAGAAATAACTCATCAACTTTAAATTGACGATCATTTCTTCCTGGTTTATATAGTTTTAAAAAGTACATGTTTCTTTTTTTTTTTTTTTTTAAGAAAAAATTCGAATTCTTCAAGTTGTTTACTAGATATATTTAATAATTTTAACGAATTCATCTTATTGTTCAATCGCGTTATTGAAATCTAACGATAAGAAATAAAGATCGCTAAACAAATTAACGCGGTTATATCGAATATGATAATTTTAAAGACAAATATACTGATTAGATTGTGACGTAATGGAATTTTGTGCATTCTATTGTGTTTATTAATCAATATTTTCTTTAAGGAATCTATAAGATAGCGACATTTCTACGTTAACAGCGTAAAAGTTTCTATATAATACGTAGCTACTTATCACATATTAATTAGAATGTGACCGGTCCAAGATAATTGATACTAACCGGTCCAGTCCTCGTGGCAAATCACAAGAGAGTGTAAAATTTTCCATTAGGATGACGCAGCACGCTAAGTCTGTGATAACTATATAAGAATGTACTTACTGCAAACAAACTTTAAAAAGATCACCATGAATTCATGTTATTAATCTTGAGATAACACACCGGCTCAGCCTATGAAAATATTCCATGCGCTTATTTGAAAGAAGAAATCGTTTTCTATATCCATTTTTTTTTATTAAATTTTCTCTGCATAACTAGCAATATCATAAAATAATACATAAAGTAAACAAAAAATTCAAAATCCATACAAACATCCTACCATTGTCTTAAGTTTTCACGATTTGCAATTAAAATTGTAAATCGTCATAGGCGAGTTAAGTTTCTAAATCGCGATTTGGAACAAAGCAGTGTTATATAATATAGGCAGATCGCGTTACTGGAAGGTAAGTTTATTTTATATTTTGCACACACTATTTAGAGAATCAGTGCCAAGATACGTGGAAGAGGTATCCAAAATAGCAGACGCTTTCGGAGACTGGTCAGTGACCGACTCGTTTCGTAATTCTTGATAACGCACAATTGAAACAATGAATTAACCAAAGCCTTGTGTGAATGCTCATAAATAATCGTAAGAAAGAAAAAATAAATCTTTTAAAAATCGGTTTATATTCTAATAAATTAAAATATAAAATATTCAAATTATTATAGTTTTCATTTATTTATTTAAATGTTTCCCTCAGTCATTAAACTTATAATGCCGTTATAATGGCAAACTTATTAATAAAATATTACTTTAATCAAATAATCTGTAAAGATAATTATTATCTTTGTAATTAGTACAGTTTGAATAAATTTTTGAACAAAACTAAGAAACAATGTAATTATGTGATGTAATTCAATTTCATCAAAATGATGTCTCAATAATTATCTTTTATAATAACATCAATATTTATCTTGTTTTGATGTAATGCATAATTACTACAAGAGTATTAAGTATTATAAAATATATCAATAGTCGACACTTTTAATGAAAACGAAAATAGGCGAGATATGTAACGTTGATGATTAAAAGTGAACGTCACCAAATCTATACGTTAAATGTGTGCCAAACGTGAGAATTTATCGGTCCAATTTATCATCAACTCCGACTTACAAACCAAAACATATTCTGGCAGTCATCTGCCTTGTTGCGTAAAGCTCAGAGACCTTGACCGACGCGCAGTATCTGGAGTTTGTTTTAAATGCTTCTTCTGTAGCATCTCGTGTCGCATCATATTTTTATTGTCTTTTTGACAGTCAAAAATATCTACATTCATCACTTTCGATATTATTAAACCTGATACAAACTCCATGCATGTAACTGTGTATAGAGAGTCAGTGTGCTGTAGTGAGTCCCTCTTTTTTGCAATAAAAACAAAACAGTGCTATAGACAACTGCATATATAAATTTTTTCATTAACATACATAGTTACATAATGTTAAAAAAGCTGAAAATTAAGAAAACTGGTAAAACAATTGCTGAAGTAAAATATATGTAACATTACATAACATATGAGATAAATTATTTGGGCTTAAATTTAGCTTAAAGGCGAATGCACTTGAGGATGAGGCGCCATTTACTCGTTGGCAGCAAGTGCGACCACCGTAAAACGCACTTCAGTAGGATCGTGTTCCATGTATTCCTTGCATACGCGAGCGGCATCGTCGAGGAGTGTCTCCGGTGTGGTTGAACCATGACTGATAGGAGCAGACTTTCGACCATCTGGGAAAATAAATGTTTGTAGTATGTTGTGGTAAATTCGATCACGCATAGTACATTGAATCAGTATGTATTAAAAACTGTATTATATAAAGTGAAATAATGAAATATTTTTTGTTTCATTATTTATTTTATAATTAGAATTATAAAATAATATATGTATATTCTGTTAAATGACGTAACAATATGATTATTAAATATTTAAACAAAATAAAATTTAATCTTCAAAATATTTATGTTTTTACATTTCTATTTAGATGACTTTATCAATTTTATGTTTGAGGCGTCGAGTGGCTCACTACTCGGTGCGATTGACTCATTATCTGTAGATCCGAGTTCAATCCCACCTGCGCCCATATACGCAACTTTCTGCGTTTAAGAAGCCAAAAATGGCTTCACTTGCTGATTAAGAGATCTATGATCAGCCCCCTTCGGATCCGATTAAATTGTAGGCTCCATATATCATTGGATATATGTATGGATCCTTCAGGAATTGAACATTAGACTAACTACCTAATTCCAAAAAAAGAATTCATTGTTATGAAAACCTCACGAGAGGTAAACTTTGTCCCGACTGTGAGATGTTACACCATCGAATGCATGAGGAATTTCATGTATAGCAACTTTAATATACAAGATACAGTTGGAGGATGGTTTTTTCAAAAAGTTCTTAAAAGAAACCAAAGTACTTTCGTATATCGAACGTGGCGAACGTTTAGTACAAGCGCAAGAAGACATTTAGTAATGTAAATAAATGACTAATTAGCTATTAATTTAATCATGTCATATAATCAATATAGATCGAATACATACCTAACTCATACAGGGAACCATCCTTATGAATGAACGCGACAAAGTGATGGTACACCTCTACATCTTCAGCTGGTGCCTAAAAAAGAAAAAATACTTGCAATTTATGATTTAACAGATTTTCGGCTATAAAATAGAAAATACCTCGGTTTGTCCTTCCTGGGCAGATTCCATATGAGTATCAATGATGTCTTGTGCCTTTTCTAAACGTTCGCCACGTTCGATGTACGAAAGTCCTTTAGTTTCTTCTAAGAACTTTTTGAAAAAACCGTCCTCCAACTGTATCCTGTAACGAAATAAAGGATGTTATTTTTATTGTTTATCAATATAACAGATTAGATTATGTACATATAATCATAGATGCTCACATATCCAAATTATTCGCCACACTGTGAAGTAATGCAATTGTACCACACGCATTTGAAATAGATTGTTTTATATGATAAACAGATTCTGCAGCATCATTCTTGCTATCTTTAACTTCTGCTTGTTCCTCTTTAGTCTTTTCAATCTAAGTAGAAACAAAACAAACCTTGCTTGTAAAAATGCATCAATCGAATCTAAAATGTTTCATGATACATTGGAACTTCATAATAGCAAATTTTGAATTAATACAAAATCCTCTTTTTCTTTGTCTAATGATTTTCTACTTAAAATCAAAATATCATGCAAATCAAATGTGATGAAATACTAAACTTTTAATAGATTGTAAAGTATACAGAATAAAATCCCTTTCATAAGTGCTGGACACATTAAATAGTATGAGTAGAGGAAAAAAGATAGGAGTAGAACTATGTACAGTTGGGATAATCTTGAATAAAGTTTTATATATAATCTGTTTTTTACTCTTGCACTATATTGCACTAGTGCTCGTATTCATAATCAGCTTACATTTAAGGCTTTCTTAAGTTTATCTTTAGATACTCTATAGCCAATAAAATAATTTATAGATCTGAAGATAAATTTAAGGAAGCCTTAAACATAAGACTTGACTATGTGCATTGAACATATAACTTTCCTTTTTGCTTTCTCCAAATATCAAATGTATGTCTATCTCACTTTAAGTTCTGAAAGAATATATAAGATCAGCCAACTGAAATAAACTTGTAGTAGTTAAACTGTACCCTGAATTTCAATGTTAAGTATGAAGACAACCTCGTTATTATATTCAAAATGCTTGTTATTATGACATTCCAGTATATTGTTTTATATATATATTGTGTTTACCTTAGAAGAAATAGGATAAAGCAAGATGACAGCAAGGACAGGCCTAGGGATGATCGCTAACAGTTCCGATTCTAAACCATATACATCTAAGATCGACCACTTCTTTGGAACACCCAACTTATGAAGGAACTATAAAAACAAACATCCTATATTAAATTTTTGTACATTTGAAGATTATGCCAGAGAGATCTATTAGGCCAGCATCAGATTATGCATTGAAGATTGAGATTGAAAATTGAATGATTGAAATTTATCCGATCAAAACAAAAGAAACTAAATTTGTCCTTATTGGTCAAATTTCAATCTTCAATGCATAATCTGATTCTAGCCTTAGACTCTTCTCTATTTTTTCACGAGAAGTGTATTATTATCAACGAAGTATTGTGTCCAAGGTCATGATCATCGAGGAAATAATGGAATTAACTGACTGAACGATGCAATTGCTTACCTTCGTCATAACCTAAAACAGAAGAAACGCTTATTCAATTGTTATACGAGCAACAACGTATCACTATTTGACAGAAGGCTCTCTTACCTCTGGATTCGACTCTAAGGGCACCCAAGCCATGTTGAATGTCTCGTGATTTCTTTCACAAAAAATTCCGTTTCAAAACGCCGGTAATGTCTATCGAATCTATCTTTCAACGACTCCTCTCGCGTCTCTACGTCCCCGATCGCAACTTGATTCAAATTCTTATAGTTCTGTTTCCATGAAAGAACAAAACGTCGAATCACGCTATGTTTCGTTTTCAAATTACGCGATTTCGCTTGTGATTGGACATCTGTGAAATACTTTAGGACGTGGGCGGTAACATTACTAGGACCTATATTCTCGAAAAATGTCACATATGAAAATATATGAAATTATAATATATATGATGTATTTTTGTATGTAATGTTTCCCGAAAATAAGGCTTCAGAGTTGTTTATTACTCACAAAAACAAGCATAATTTTATATTAGAACCAGAGAGAAACCTGAGAGCGGCCATAGAGTATCATTCGTAGAGAGAGAAACCCTCTGGCGTAGGCGATATTTTTGATAAAATCCTTGTGAATGGACAAGACTTCTTTTCGGAACATCAAATTGGCAAATATTTTGTAAAGCTGAAAAACGAGATGTTGAATGCCGGTAGAAGCAAATATGTAAAAACATTTGAACATTATAATAGATTGCACGAACAATTTCTTATCTACAATCTACTTTATAAATTACATCTGGGATGATATAATTACTTGTAAACAATCTTTGTGGGATCAAAGTGGAATGATATGCACATGATATACACATGATCATGCTTGGTCAAAGATAAAATAATGCACTCCAATGATAGGAGGTAATAACATTTATACCGAATTAATAATACTATTGTAAACTCGAAATTGTTAATCCAACATTTGTAATTACATATCAATATTATAAATCTACAATTGTCAATTTTATAAATATATATTATATTTTTGAGATTTTTCTCGATTTCTATTGCAATAATACTTAGTCCATCATAATTAATGAAAATTAATTAAGTTAATTATCTTAATAAACATTTTCATGTATATATATATATATATATCTATATATAAAACATATATGTACACATATTTTAAGTTAAATATTATTTATAGGATGTCCTAATGTTTTTATAGTTTTTGTTGAATTACAACGTAATAATTCCGAATAAATATTAAATTATACACATAATTATACTTATGTATATGTATAGCATTGACCAATAATATAATCTTTGTTTAAAAAAAATTCTAAGAAACTTGATCTAATCTAATCTTAAAATATATAAAACAATGTAGCAATAGAATTCTTGATGATATTTAATGTAGTCGATAGGAATATAAAAGCTAGGGTCACCCAACATATTTTTACTTTCATTACAAGTTTTCTGGCAGGATGATGCTGTTTGTACCAATTTTGTGTACAGCTTTGATCCTCTGTGCATCATTATCAGATGCGTATATTAATGTGATATCGAAAAGAGATGAGAACTTTGTGGTACCAAAAACAAAATATATTCCAACCTGGTCTAGTCTAGACAATCGACCGCTACCATCCTGGTACGATGATGCAAAGTTTGGAATCTTTATTCACTGGGGTGTATTCAGCGTGCCCAGCTTTAGCTCTGAGTGGTTTTGGAACCACTGGAAAGGTTGAATATACCTATAATATATATATTATATACTTTATTTCTATAGTAAAAATATTATGATGATTAATGTGATATCTTATAAATAATATTGTAGGAGGATTGAAGACTATAGTCGACTTTATGAAACAAAGATATCCTCCAAATTTTACCTATCAAAACTTTGCACGAGATTTCACTGCTGAATTCTTTAACGCTTCTGACTGGGCAGAGTTATTCCAAGCATCAGGTGCAAAGTATATTGTATTGACAAGTAAGCATCATGAAGGATATACATTGTGGCCGTCAAAGTATTCGTACAGCTGGAATTCTATGGATGTGGGGCCTCAAAAAGATCTCGTTGGTAATAAAGATGTATACTTAATAATAAGATTTTGCATTTAATATATTGATTCTTATAAATATTTCTTATCTTTCTATGAAATAGGTGAACTGGCAGAAGCTATTCGTAGCAAAACAGACATAAAGTTTGGTTTATATCATTCCTTATTTGAATGGTATAATCCTCTCTATGTAGCAGACAAAAGTAACAATTTTACAACAGACAAATTTGTAACTCAGAAGGTAATACCTGAATTACATGAATTAATAGAAACATACAAGCCAGAAATAGTTTGGTCAGATGGAGAGGCAGAAGCAACAGATTCTTATTGGAAATCAAAAGAATTTTTAGCTTGGCTATACAACGAAAGTCCCGTGAGAGACACAGTAGTGGTGAATGATAGATGGGGAGTTAATATATCATGCCATCATGGTGGTTACTATACATGTGCTGATCGTTTTAATCCTGGTAATTTATTATCGTATTTTTCTCTTGTCTATATAATTAAGTATAATTATAATTAATAAACAAGTTAGTAGAAATTAATGGATATCATTAACAGAGTGTAAATTGTTAGTAACAAGAGTTTATTTTCTAGGTGTACTTCTTTCACATAAATGGGAAAACTGCATGACTATTGACAAACAATCTTGGGGATATCGCAGAAACGCTGTTTTATCCGAATACTATACATTAACGGGATTAATAAAGGAATTAATAATTACTGTAAGCTGCGGTGGAAATTTACTGATGAACGTTGGACCAACAAAAGATGGTATCATTACACCAATATATGAAGAAAGATTGCGTGGAATGGGTATACATCTTTAAAATCTTATCATATTTTTATTATTAGTATCTTGATTAAATTTAAATATCGATTTTTTAATAATCTTACACAAATAAATTTAATTGTTTTAGGTGCTTGGTTAGCGGTTAACGGTGAAGCTATTTATAATACTAAGCCTTGGACAGTACAAAATGATACCTTATCAGGAAGTGTCTGGTACACACTAAGTAAAAATGAAAAACAGTTGTATGCTTCAATTTTAGAATGGCCAGATGATAATATCTTATTGTTAGGCTCGCTTAAACTTTCGAAAAGTTCTCAGATATATCTACTTGGTTATTCATCAATAATTTCTGTAAGTGTGTTACTACTTTAATTTATTTATGTATATATTATAAAAATGATAATACAATAATTTTAACGATATTTAAATCTAAAGACCGTCAATGTACGAACATAACTGATACGAATACGAAACCTATAACAGTCTAGCTTGGATCTTAGTTACTTATACCATATATGTAATTTCGTGTGAATTTATATACTAATATGTGTAGTCTTTCCAAACTGCGCGTCGAACAATTGTCGGTCTTGAAACGTAACTCTAATACTATCACGAATTAGATTAACAATTTAATAATTAATTGATGCTCTTTTTTGGCATCTTATGTTAAACTATATTAAAATCTAAAAATACTAAATATGAAAATAATTCTTATTGCGAAAAATATACAATAATTTTAAATATCTATAAAAAATAATAAAATAATTTAAATTTATTCCAGTGGAAACAATCCGATAATAAACTAGAAATAAGTTTACCAGCTAACGCACACAGAGGTGAGTCAGCTTGGGTATTAAAGATTAAGAAGAATATCGATTAAATATAATTAAAGTTTTATTATATATATATATAATCTATATACAGATTTTGTTATGACACAAGCGCTCATTAATTATTTGCCTTATCATGTGCACCAATGATCGATGTTATTCGATTTTGAAGCATGTTTAAGCTTTCATAACCGATGTATCATATAATTGTATATTTTCTGAATTATTTAGCCGCATTAAATTAAAGTTACAATCGGCGCTTTGATGTTACATTATAGTATAACAATTAGCAAATCTATTTATAGAATATATCTACTATATTTGTGTATGATTGTGTCATTCTTTAATTGCATTTCGATAGCTATACTGTAATATCAGAATGCGATATTATATGCCAATTGATCGTTATTTTAAATGGCAGGTTCATAAATGCATTTCTA
>NW_017275965.1:3877750-3907679 GCF_001594065.2 Cyphomyrmex costatus | reverse complement strand
GCGGGTGCGGTAAAACATCCCATTTGAGCGTTTCTAAATATTTTTGTACAACTTTTGCGACATGAGGCCGAGCATTGTCATGAAGAAAAATAACTTTATCATGTCTTTGCTCGTATTCTGGCCGTTTTTCTCGCAATGCACGGCTCAAACGAATCAATTGTAGCCAATACCGATCGCCTGTAATGGAATCGCCAGGTTTCAGCAGCTCACAGTAAACAACACCCTTTTGGTCCCACCAGATACAGAGCATGACCTTCTTCCCATGAATTTTGCGTTTTGGCGTCGATGGTTGGCCTGTATCGCAAATGGTTTTTTGGCGTTTGGGGTTATCGAAATAGATCCACTTTTCACCGCCAGTCACAATTCGATGCAAAAACTCCTTTCTTTGTTGCCTTTGAATCAGTTGCTCGCAAGTGAAAAATCGCCTTTCAACATTTCTCGGTTTCAGTTCATAAGGCACCCAATTTCCTTGTTTTTGAATCATTCCCATGGCTCTCAATCGTACAGAAACAGCTTGTTGAGTTACTCCCAATGATTCTGCAAGCTCCTCTTGCGTTTGACTCTGATCTTCTTCAAGTAATGCCTCTAATTCTTTGTCTTCGAATTTTTTTGGCTGTCCAGAGCGAGGTTTGTCTTGAATGCTGAAATCTCCATCCTTGAAACGTCGAAACCATTCCCTACATGATTTATCAGTTGGAGCAGTGTCACCATAAACTTCGACAAGCATTCGATGGGTTTCAGCTGCACTTTTTTTCCAATTAAAGCAGAAAATTAAAACCTCCCGCAAATGCTGCTTGGTTAACAGAAAATTCGACATTTCAAATACAGTAAAAATCAAGGTTTTTGTATGAAACTCAAAGCGATATAAACTGAATATTATTAGCAGATTTCTAACCTCTCTAAAACCGCCAAAATCAGCTGTCATTATTAACCATTCTCAACAGCCGGAGTCATCTTTTGAGAAACGGACCGAACTAATTTGTACTCCTAACACACACACACACACACACACACACACACACATATATATATAAAGTATATGTATTAAGAATATATTTTATCTTTAGACGGTTATTAACATAAATAGGTATTGTATCACACACACACACACACACACACACACACACACACACACACACACACACACATATATATATAAAGTATATGTATTAAGAATATATTTTATCTTTAGACGGTTATTAACATAAATAGGTATTGTACACGTCGCAAACTCATTTTTCTTTTCTCTTATTTTAAGTTCATGCGATCTTATTTTCATGAAAAGCATAAATCGAGATGAATCTCGTTCTCGAATTGTGCGATATAATACTCTTGAAATATTTGTGCGACGCGATTGGTCATAGTGGTAGTCATACAAGTGAATCGTGATATATGTATGTGTGTATACGTCAAAAACTAGCCATTACAATACAGTGATTGTTACATAAAATTGAAACAAATAATATTAATATTTCTAAACAAGACATATTCATAAAAGAAGAACATTTTGTAGAATTTTGTATTATTTTTCGCTTTTAAGAAATTTCTTATATATTTATATTTATTCCTTTCATTATGTTAATTCCTTCCTTTTCTCTTATAACATAAATTGTATCTCGAGTGTGTGTGATATACTTTAGTTTTATTATATTTTTTAATCATAATAATGGGAGCAAAATGCGAACGTGATTATAGTCTATTCTGAAAGCTAATGCAGATAATAAACAGACTACATTTATATTACTCATTTATATTACTTGTCAGTATTATAAAATAAAAATTATAGTTAGATATGTTACATTAAGCTCATAATAATTCTTTTTTATTATCACAACTATAAATTCAATTATTGATTTTATACATCAAGATATGATCATGAAATTATTCGGAATCAATTCTAACTAGAATTATTTCCTAGATTTTTATGGTATCAATTTAAAATGCTGTGAATATATGCTTTGCATTTTTTGATTGATCAATTTGTAAAATTCTTTCTTCTAATTTTGATCATTGAAATATTTACAATTTTGGTATATTTTAGAAAATAATGCAAATATTATGTAAAAAAAGTTAATCCACAATAGATAATGTAAGTAACGTAACACACAAAAAGTAATATTGACACAATTTATAAGCACACTGTGCTTATAAATGACATAAAGCACAAGTATATTTTTCAGTAATATTAACATTTATAACATTGCATTAACGTATATTTTATTTATGTTAGAATTTACGTTTTAGAATTATTTTTATGTTTGTTTTGTTATTCATATAAGTTGTATTATTTTCATACTAAAAAATGTTAAATATCAATTTAATTTAAAATATTTAAATTAAATTAAATTAATACTTGAATATATTAAAAATACAGCATAAGGTTTTTCTAACACAAATACAAAATATTGTTCTATTCTAACATAAATACGAAATTAAATTAATGATTTACATTCTTTATTTTTTAAATTGTTATAAGTACAAAATGTTTTCTGTGGAAAAATTTACGGTAACGATCTAATCTAATCTCAAAATACGATACGATACGAAACAGTACACAGAAATACATAGAATATTCGTTGACATTTAATACAACTGATAGGAATAAAAGACCAGATTGACGTCTGTTGCTTTATTATGTCTATTCTCTTCGGATCAGAATGATGCTATTTGTACACACAATTTTGTACGCTGTGTTAATTCTTTGCCTGTCAGCAAAGGCACATTATACCGTAATAGTGAGAACAAATGAAGAGGAAAATTTTGTGTCAACTTTAACAAAAGAGCCCAAATATGTTCCAACTTGGCCTAGTCTAGACAGTCGACCGTTACCAGCTTGGTATGATGTTGCAAAATTTGGAATCTTTATTCACTGGGGTGTATTCAGTGTGCCTAGCTTTGGCTCTGAATGGTTTTGGAACAATTGGAAAGGTTGAGTGTTGTATATACTTTTTATATTCCTAAATGTCACGTGTGTAGACATTACCCATTTATATAATGTTATATTTGTGTAATGCAGAAGAAACTAAAATTACGAAATATTCCGACTTTATGAAACAAAGATATCCTCCGACCTTTACCTATCAGGATTTTGCACGAGATTTTACTGCCGAGTTCTTTAATGCTTCTGAATGGGCCGAGTTATTCAAGGCATCAGGTGCAAAGTATGTTGTATTGACAAACAAGCATCATGAAGGGTATACATTATGGCCATCAAAGTATTCATTCAGCTGGAATTCTTTGGATGTGGGACCTCAGAAGGATCTTATTGGTAATAAAGATACATATCTAACAATAAGATTATACATTAAGTATGAAAAAAATTCTCATATGTATTAATTTTTCTGTGAAATAGGTGAACTAGCAGAAGCTATTCGTAACAAGACAGACATAAAATTTGGTTTATATCATTCTTTGTACGAATGGTATAATCCTCTTTATGTAACAGATAAACAAAACAATTTTACAACAGATAGATTTGTCACTCATAAAATAATACCAGAATTACATGAGTTGATAGAAACATATAAGCCAGAAGTAGTTTGGTCAGATGGAGATTGGGAAGCATCGGATTCTTATTGGAAATCAAAAGAATTTCTCGCATGGTTATATAATGAAAGTCCTGTAAAAGATACGGTTGTAGTAAATGATAGATGGGGTAGTAATATACCGTGCCATCATGGCGATTTCTTCACATGTACAGACCGTTTTAATCCTGGTAGATAACATTAAAAATTATAATATAATAATAATATAAATTATGTATAGAATAATATTATTAAATGAATGTATGTATTATACATAAGTGAATTTATGATTAATAAAATTTTGCTTGTTAGGCGTACTTCTCCCACATAAATGGGAAAATTGTATGACTATTGATAAAAAATCCTGGGGATATCGCAGAAACGCTGTTTTATCCGAATATTATACATTAACAGGATTAGTGAAGGAATTAATAATTACTGTAAGCTGCGGTGGAAATTTATTGATGAATGTTGGACCAACAAAAGATGGCATCATTACACCAATATTTGAAGAAAGACTACGAGGAATGGGTATGTATCTTTTATATCTTATCATATTTTTTTTATTAGTATATTGATTAATTTTGATATACATTTTGTATTAACTTCAATGATACGAATAAATTGATTGTTTTAGGTGCCTGGCTAGCAGTAAACGGCGAAGCTATTTATAATACTAAGCCTTGGACAGTACAAAATGATACCTTAACAGGAAGTGTCTGGTACACATTAAGTAAAAATGAAAAACAGTTGTATGCTTCAATTTTAGAATGGCCAGATGATAACATTTTATTACTAGGTTCACTCAAACTTTTGAAGAGTTCTCATTTACATCTACTTGGTTATTCATCAACAATTTCCGTAAGTGTGCTATCTTTATTTAGGTATACGAAAATGAAAGGAAACATTAAATGACAGTAATTTTGAATATTTATTCCAGTGGAAACAATCCGATAATAAGCTAGTAATAAATTTACCAACTAATGCACACAGAGGTGAACCAGCTTGGGTACTAAAAATTGAAGCTTTTTAAAATGTACATATTTATTAAGAGTATATTTTATATTGTACATTATTTTTAAAAATCTATATGAATCTTAAAAAACATTTTTATAATAATTTTTGTAAAGTTTTAAAAAAAGCATATGCAATATTGTAAATGCAAAATTTTATATACGAGTATACCTTAACTAAAGTTTTGTGACGCTTTAAAGTAAATTAGTAACAAGAAAGTTCCAAACACCTTGAGCTTAAGATAAGCAATTGCCAACAGCAAAATATTTACACGTGAGCTACTTCATACAGATAAGCTCCAAGGAGTTTCGTCTGGAATCAATGAAAAAATAAATTGTTTAATATTAATTGTTTATAATAAAAAGTCAGTAATTGTTTAAATAACTGCTTTCAGTAATTGTACTCACCCCTTGGATGTAGTTGTGTACATTTAATTTTTCATTTTGAGAATGAGCACCATCATCACCCTGACCGACTGGTAAGAGCAATACATTTTTACCAGTAACTTCTTGGAAGGTCAAAGTAACTGGTATCGACCCACCTTCGCGAGAAAGATCAGGTTCTATATTGTAAACATGTTTAGTAGCTTTTCGACCAGCTACGTAATTTGGATGATCAGGATTCTCGGACCATGGTTTACCACCATGGAACATGCTCACGTTCATAATATTTGGGCTACCTCTTTCCTGCCATTTCTTATTTACATACTTGATCACCTTGTCAGTTGTCTCATCCGGAGTCATATGAGGCACTATTCTAATTGAAAATTTGCCAGTAACTTTACTTGGAATCACTGTTTTCGCTCCTGATTCACTGAAAGCACCCTCTATACCATGAATAGATAAACTAGGTTGCCTCCAACGGTGCATTAAGAGTTTAATCTGCAAAAAATGGCATAAAGATGTATATTTAACATAGATATCCGAATTATTATAATAGAAAAGAAAAACTACATATGCACATACTTTATCTTCTTTATGCGCTAGTGTTGTAGATCCAATTGTTTTCTTAAATTCATCTACATCAAAATCTATGTCCTTGTAACTATCTAATTCGGCTTTTGTTAATTCTGCGACACTGTCATAAATGCCATTTATCAAGATGCGACCGTTAACATCGACCAGAGTATTCAATAAGTAAATTAAATCTGCCATAGCTTCGTATACACATCCACCAAAGGTACCGCTATGTAAGTCCTTAGTAGCGCAAGTGACTTCTAGTACATAATAGCAAATACCTCGTAGACCATAAGTAACACACGGTTTTTTGGTGCCCAGCCAATAATTGTCAGATATGCAGACATAATCTACATTCTTTAAAAAGCTATCTTTCCTTGCCCAAAGAAGTTCATCTAAACCTTCACTGCCACTTTCTTCCATTCCTTCGAAAACAAACTATGCAAAGATTCCAAAGATAAATTAATATGTATGTAATATTGTAAAATAAATATTAATTGACAATACCAAGTTTTAAGCATTCTTAATTTCATGAGAAAATACCTTCAGATTGACAGGAATTTCAATTCCAGTTGCTTTATAAGCTTGCAATGCATGTATCCAACAAAGGACTGGTCCTTTGTCGTCTGTACTGCCTCGACCATAAAGTTTTCCGTCTTTTTCCGTAAGAGTAAACGGCTCAGTATCCCAGCCATCCTTCATTAATGCAGGCTGTACATCTAAATGCCCATATAAAACTACGGTTTTTTTCTTCGAATCTGAGCCAAGGTTTCCAAGTAACACAGGGGGAAGTGGGATTTTAGTGCCATCAGGAAGAGTCTGTTTTCCTACATCAGCCAATTCTGTAGTTGCTCCTAGATCTTTCAATTTTGCTTCTGCCCATTTCATCATTTTAATTATTTCATCTCTGTGATCCGGCCATGCTGATACAGATTTAATAGCTACTGCCTCTTTCAAATTATTTATATATTCCTGTTTATGTTCATCTATGTATCTACAAGTGTGGAAAAATAACAGATAAATGGTAATTATGATTAAAATGTACGCACAAATATGTATATACATCGAATCTGAAAAATCTCTTCGGATACATTTACTTTTTTATAAAATTGAAAATATTTGAAAAAATAAAACGAAACGTACTTAAACAAAGTTTTCAACGCTGATGGTAATGCCATGGTAATAATTCCGTCCAAACGCAGACGATACACAATATCAACTGAATCTAACAATAAGAACTACCGTAACTGTCGACAATAGCCGTGACTAGCCAGTGGTAGCCACACAATTCAGTGATCAGGTGCTCTTATCGTGATCATTCCTTCCTCTCTCTCTTTCTCTCCCTCTCTCTCGCTCCTTCTCCGTCTTTCTCTCTTTTTCTCCCTTTCTCTCTTCTTTTCTCTGAAAGAACGTTCTGTAAAATCAACAATAACATGTACAATACTTCTCTGACAGAATGTATGTACAAATATCGGCATACAACAGCGATATCTAATCGTTCATGATTCGAATATGAAATCAATTAAAATATATTTTACATAGAAACTCGTAGAAACATAATATTGCAGCGTATCTTGTATTTTATGTTGTTATCTTTTATAAACGGTTAAAAATGATGGTTAACTTATTTTTCAGCATGTTATCTATTCAATATTTATGTCAAATAAATGTTCGTATTATCTCTACTTTCATGTGACTGCGGAATACAGAACATTGGCGTAGAACGTCCATAAATTTTCAATTTTACTTTTCTCACGTAACTCTTTTTGTTTGACGTATCATACATTTATCTTGTTCTATACGTAATATTTCATAGATAAAATGTTTCGTTTAATCGTATAAGAAGACTAAAATAAAAAGTAACATTAGAATGAAATAATTGTAACATTACTCTGTTTTGAAAATGAAAAATGCGACCATTGTAATATTGTAATTATATTGAAAAGTTGCTAGTGGTATATTTTAATTTTACATATGTACAGAACGTACGTTGCTTAAATATGTATCACTCTATTATATATTTAAATACAAGTAAGTATTTGAGTATATTTTCATATAATTATTGAAATAATGTATTTTTTAAATTTGTTTTTTGAAAGCGAATAGATAAAAGTGCATTTTAATTAAAATAAATTCTTATATCACATAATGATATAATCAGTTGACCATAAATATTAATCTTATTTTTAATTGTTTTAAATACGACCTTAAGACTAATCATTTCATTGAATGGATGAAACCTTAAGATTATAGCATATATATAGACGTAAGAATAGATTAAATCACAAATATCCTATGACCTCGGGAAATATACCGCACAGTATTATTTCATGAGTTGGATGTATTTTTGAGCTCACACTTGAAAAATCAGACTTTGATACGATCTTGAATGCAAAATCACGATATGAATACATTGTCCTTTATACAATTAATACAATTTTAGGGACTATATTCTT
Organism: Cyphomyrmex costatus; assembly: GCF_001594065.2. Taxonomy (NCBI): domain Eukaryota; kingdom Metazoa; phylum Arthropoda; class Insecta; order Hymenoptera; family Formicidae; genus Cyphomyrmex; species Cyphomyrmex costatus. The sequence goes on along the minus strand of NW_017275965.1, from coordinate 3,899,729 downwards.
TTATTTTATCTTTGATTTTAATTAGAACGTTATTAGGCTTGTTGTATCTGCATTATAATGTATCGAGCATTTGTCTATTAATAGATCTATCTCTCACCGATTTTGATGGGCTTTGGAATATGTTATAAAATAAAAAATATTAGACACCCATAACTTTTTATCTTCTTATCTCAAAGTTAAGGGTTGAAACAATTACCCCTCAAAAATAACAATTTTCATTTTCAGTGAATATTTTTGAAAAAAAGTTATAAGTAATAATAAGTAAATATAAATTTTAAGTAGTAAGTATAAAAGAGTTTGGATATTCTATATAATTTTAATAAATTCGTTTTTCAAAAATGTAAATAAAAAAATCCGTTATCTTCGAGAGATTGTTTCGACTTTTGAACTTTTTTTGAGATCCAAAGCCTATCAACATCAACTTCCACCATAAGATGAGGTGCGCTTTCCAACAAAAGCGACACAGTGATCATTTCCAACAAATACAACACAGTGATTATTTCATCCTTGTTTAACATTGATGAACAACAAAGATATATTGATACATTATGTCACACCATGTCATCTGTATCGCTTGTTAGAAAGCACCTCAAAGACGCTTCCCTGATGAGTACGTAAGTACATTCACCCGAAACTATCCCTGCAGTCGCGCATCTGTCAAAAGGTGACTGTCCATCGATATATAGATTTTATTGTCGATGGTCTCCTGTCGACTTCAACCACGGTATACTCCAACTTGTCCTTTGCAGTCAAACTGTACTTTTCATCTTTTTTCTCTTTCTTCCGAATACCTAATCCTATATATCTGTTTCTTTTTAAGTGCAGCATAACGCAGTGCAGGGGATGCAAAGATGCATGTAACGCGCTGTCAAGCTCTTCGCGCGCAAGCGCAATTTGCCGAGAAATGTCAAACAGACCAACTCTTTTCTTTCTCTCTTTCTCTCTCATACTGTGTGTTAGATAATCATTTTCGTCGAATAAAACGCATTTCAAGCATGACGCCGGCCAAAAAGAACACGCCGCGTGATCGCGTTTGTTGATGCGATTTGCTACGCCTTTCTCTCGTGAAGCCTCCACTGTGTGTGTCGCATCACATCGTGATTTCCGTGAGATTGACGCACAAACGACAGAATGCCAGTAAATGTATTCACGGCTTCACCGGCCCGTTGCTCCATAACAAAATACCTGACGGCACGTCGCTCCTCCACGAATCGTACCTCCGTGCGTTGAGTCGTGTTCCATAGGTACCACTAAACAAACATCGACTTGAATGCTCACTCGTTACGACGCTCACACATCAATTGTCAACGAAGCGGAAACTCCAACGAAGACAAAAGTGTAATTATAATGCCTGTGTTACGTGCAATATCGTAATCCTAAGAGTTGTTGAGTTCTAAATAAATTAGGTATGTAAAGGGAGAATGTATGTATCTGTGACTCTAGTTATCTATTTTACTATTTTTAACTTATTATATAACTTGTTTATAAAAACATACTTTTAATATTTAGATAAACAAAGCTAAAATTAATAAAATTATGTTTTATTCACTTAGATAGACGATAAAAACGAAGCACAGAGATGGTACGCGTGATAACGGTGCACAATTTCCTGGGGCAGAATGTCGCCCAAATTGAGGAACCCACGGCGACGTGTACAGCAACTAGCCAGGGACAGGAAATGCTACTACTGGCATTACCCACACATTGCGTGGAGGTATGGGAGCTGATGAATTCGGACGTCAAATTGCGTACTGTTTTCCCCACAGTGGATATGATCAATCAAATGGTACATTGCGCCAAGGGAGATTATGTCGTGACGCTGGAATCAAAATATCTCAGAGATACTGCGAGCAATAATCATGCAAACAAAGCTACTTCTAATTTTGTAAGAATTTATGTGAATTGGGCTGTAGCGAAGGATCAGAGTCAGCCAATGCGAGCCAGGATTGCCGGTCGGGTCACGCCGAGTTTAAATCGACCCTTGAACAGCTTGGAAATGATAGAGTTACCTCTGAGCGTACAACCTACATTGATTGCTTGCTGCCAATGCACTGGAAACTTATTGATAGCCTCGGGAAACAGTGCCATTCTGCACGAGTTCAAGATCGAGACGCAACAAGTATCAAAGATAAAGTTTATAGATTTTGAACCTAGACCATGGTCATTGGGATTCACATTTACACCTACACGCATGGAAATTATAGAGGATTTTATAGCAATCATGGATAATACAACTTTATCAGTTTTTCGTCTTACGAACTCAATGTACGAAGATATTGACCAACTTAGCTCTTTAACTTCCACTTCTTCTTCCGTCGATAAAACGTCTATATCCACAGATTCATCTCTTGTAGAAAATAGTGGTAGTCTTGGAAATGACGATACGTCACTACAGGGAACAAATATAAAGCACAAATCTATAGATCAAGATTGTCAATATGTAACATCTGAAAATAATGAGACAGTGATAACCAATGTAAAATCTAAAGATAAAAAACACAAGGGCACAAAAGGAAGTATATGGTACAAGTCAGAAACGGGTGATTTCAATAGAACAAAGGCAAGTAATAATAAGAATTACATAGACTGGGAACATCTAATATGCAATGAGAAAGATGAGATGCAAAGATTAATTACACAAGGAATTGTTGATCCCTCTTCACAACCATTGACGGTGAATCTACCATTGATAAGTTTAGAACGAGCTGGTCCAGGTCATGCTCTCAGTCCTTTTATATTAAATCCAGCGGACATTAGAATCTTTATTAAAACAACTTCACCTGACGTAGGCTGGTCTGAAAATTATATGATAAAAAATTTATTATGTCTAAAAATCAATGCTGGAAATAATAATGCCAAAGTAGACGGAATTCTAGAGATCTTCAAATGCATGGTGTTGAAGCCGTTGTATATGAAGAAGGAATGTAACACCACTGGTGTAAAGAAATCTATGTTGCGATCTGACAAATACAGATACTTGCAAGGTGTAAGTTGCTTCGTTTGTACCACGCAGGAAGGCTATCTATATCATTTCACCACGGCAAACAGCAGTTCTGTGGATGCAACGTGCCTGACCACTTATCCATTCACCGCACCTGTTCATCATGTGGCGCTGGAGCACACAGTACTTCATGCATTGACCGAGGCAGGTCTTGAGTCCTATACATTACGTCTTTCTCATCATATCGCCAAATTGTCAAATAGTATAAATGGAATGAGAGTGACTTGTCCCAATATCATCGAACCGATAAGTCTAATTGGTTTAAGACCATTTTTAGGAATACAGAAATTGTTGCATACGAAGAGTTATATAGTTCTGCTGGCTAAAGCAGACAATTCTTGGACCATGTACTCTTTGAATTTACCTAAATTCGAGAACGTATATTTCGATATGTTGAATGCAGCAAGAAATCACAAATCCTCTAGTCCGAGCACTTATCGACACTTGTTAGGAGAAGCGCACGCCTTGATACGCTTAGCAAAGAATGTTTTCTACAATGTGAATAATGAAGAATTCGACGATACGATGCACAAGAACGATCTCAAGTTAAAAAATCTCTACAATCAATCGTGCGCATTGCTCGCGGATTATTATATACGATCGGAAAATGAATCGGATTGGGATTTATGTATTTCTTACTACAAAATGTCTGGGTTAAAACCTTCGGAAGTATTATGCAGGAAATGCTGTCAGGACGCACCAGGACTCTTGACGTTCTTAACGGATGCGCTTCTCACAATGAAAAGCGGATCTGAGGCTGATGCACTTTTTCAAGGACAAAATATAATAGAGATCATTTGTAAACTAGAGACAGAGGATTTGTTGACATTGATTTTCGGCAGTTCTGTGTTAAGGGAGTACGCTACCGAAAAATTGATAAATCTTCTGCTAACACACGAAACCAGCGATGTTGTTCAACTCGCTTTGGCACTCTTATATATTCAAGCAGACAAACAAGAACAAGCAGAGAAGGCACTAGAACCAGTTTCCGTGCGATGTATCAAGCAGATTGTTTTGGAACGCTGGGAATTGTTATTTGATGTAGCTGCAATAAAAAAGAGAAGTCCTATGATCGCTACTTTTTCGGATTTTGCTGGTATTTTGATGCTCATAAAGAACACTACTTTCGCCGACATTCTAATACAGATAATAGAAGAAGAAAGTACGTTGTCATTGCATCAAATTATACAGGTGTTCCTGGAGTATTTGCCATCGCGAGTTGGAAGAGACGGGCACAACGCAGCCGCCACCTTGCAAGTTTTCCTCGAGAAATATTTACATAATTATTTCAGTTCAAAATTCATGATGGAATGGCCAACTATAAATAAAAATCAGATACGATCGGACTTTGCTCTCATTGAGGCATTCAAATTATTAGTACGATCATATTTAGGCAAATTAACTCAAACAAGAGTGTATAAAACAGATTCCAAAGAAGATCAGGAAGAAAATGATAAAGAATATTTCATGTTTGCTAAATATCGACCAAGTTATTTGAACAAAATGCCACCGTACGCCAAAGACTACCAAAAAATTTTAAGCATGAACGATTTTAAAGATATAACGAATTTTAATAACGCATCCGAAAACGAAAAAACTATACCTAAGGAATTGTTTAAGTTGCAATCCGTATTGTCATGCGAATTTCTGCCGATTGAATGTTTGCATGAAGTTAAACAATTTCTCGAAACGCAAAATATCGATGGAAATTTATCTCTCAAGACATTATGTATTCAGAATACGGAAGAAGTAACGATAATTCTAATGGATAGCTGTCCACAAGCTGTAGTACAATATGCGAAGGTATTTTTGACATACAGTAATATGAGATACCGAATTTTTATCTAAACATTCTGCTATAAATTAATGTCTTTTTACCATGTTTTAGGATAGATATACGAAGGATACTGAGTGGAAATATCTTATTGAATTAACGCGAGACAAAATTGCCACTTCAACGACGGAACAAGAGTTACAACTCTTATACACACAGATTATGAAAGGTGAGAGTTGAACATAATATGAACAGAATAATACTTTGAACAGAGTATGCAATACATAGTACATAATAATTTTTTTCCGAATTTATAGAAATTCTTAATCACTTGCCGCATGCATTGCCTATGAAAAGTCTACATCGCATCTTGCCGAGAGATGACATGGCAGCATTTCAAAGATGCACCGAAATGTGCAATCAAATTATGCATGCGGATCACGTAAAATCGTTGATAATGGAAACCGGACAACAACTTTTGACAACTCTAAAGTTGTGAACATAAGGTTTCTTTAAATATCATATATTAGCTAATTTCTAGACAAGGAAGTGATATTAAAAGGAATTACGAATTAATAAATTCCTATATCACGCTTTAACAATGATATTGCGGAAAATTACTTTGTGTGCACTTATACTCGCAGATTAACCATTTCTACAAACATTTCAGACATTTCCTAATGCAGTCACGTAAACTGATGTTCGTTAGTTAATAGTTATGTCGATGCACGCATTTTAACAATCAATAACTTTCATTAATTATTAAAAGAAATTCGAAAAGAGATATTATAAATAAAATTCATCTATAATTAACTGTTAAATCGTTCTATATATAGATATATTATATTATAACTAAAAATGTAAAATCTGTCCCAGAGCAAAGGTGATGTAATACTAACACATAAAATTTTACGTAAAATAACGAATGTATACGAAAATTAGAAATTTGGAGTGTATTGTATCCATATAAAAATATTTATAATTAATGATTGCATTTACAAATAATTATACTAATGTTTAAATACTCTACACAGATCATATACCAAGATTTTTTAGAGTTAATTATTATCAATCAAATTTGTTCTGCTCTGGAACAGAAGGTATATCTTTAGTCAAATGAATTTTATTAAAATAGTTTTTATCAAATCTGTTGATGCTAATAAGTAGTTTTACGTAATCAATTTTTGAGTGTTACAAAATATGTAACTTTGATGTGCCTTTAGCAATAATTTCTCTTTATTATAAATCTAATTATGTTAGAATAATTAATAATATTTATAATTCATCATAAAAAAATAAACACATAATAACCTCTCAATTGCTTTTTGATCTTATATCTTAGCCATGATTTTTATTCCTCACAAAATCATCAATAATCACTATTACAACTATTAATAAAAAAAAAAATATAAATTCTAAATTTTTATTTTAATGTTACAATAATTTATAAAATATAATTTCAGTATGTACACTCATGGACTACAAGGTTACAACACTTTCTTTTTGATGGTTTTGGAATGCTTATTGAAAGAGAAGGTTGCATTCCAAAACCATTTCAAAAAAGTGTTGGAACTTTTCAGTCCTTGGGTGTACATACATAAAATTTTAAATAACAATTTTATATAAGTGACAAAATTAAGTTTAAAATTAGAATAGAATAGCAAGATTTAAATTTGAGCAATTGAAATATTTTTAATAGAATACTTTAAACAAAATCAATTTAAAATATACATTTACATCTACTTTAATAAAAATCAATATTAGAAATATTAAGATATTGACAAGTTTCTACAGCTAATATAATATAGATTACACTGAAATATTATTCAATTACTATTCATAATCATAAATCGTATTTAACGTTAACAATAAATGAGTTATTTGTCCCAGTTTTATATTTCTTATATATATATATATATATATATCATATGTACAGAATATCAAAGTTAAAGAGAGCCAGAACATATAAAATGCAATAACTCAATAATATCTTAAATGTCACCTATTTGTATGTACATTTTCTGTGTTTAGTTAGAATATCTTAGAATTTAGTTAAATGCTAGAGTATATGTATAAAAAAAAACATTCTATTATTTATTGATTACCTATATAATTCCGAATGTATTCCTATAATAGTCTATATAAAAATGAACCATTGTATAAATCTTGATAACATTTGCGCCCGTTTACATTAATCCAAATTCCTTGTTTAGTCTTGGCAAATCTCTAAAAAAATATATCATGGATATTTAAATATACGAGTAACTGTTACAAATGCTTTTTTTTTTTATAGCCGTAACATATAAAATATTGTGTAAAAATGTATTGAAAGAAAAATATAAATAATATCGCTCGTATGCAAAGTAAAATTGAACAGTTTTGCAATGTGTAAAATATTACCTGTTTTCTACGGCTTCCATCAAATCATATTTGCGCATCAATGATATAACTAATCTTAATGTTGACCATATTGTATTTGACATTGCTTTACGAGGTACATTATCAGCTTGTGGACCTCTTCCAGCAGCTTGTTGATTCAATGCTGTCAAAAGATGCTCACCTGCCTCCCTTTAACATAATACATAGTTCTAATATAATAATTTCATTGATACATTATTTTTTGTAGCTTAAGAATTATGTTTATATTTACTGATACGCTGCAAGATTAACACAAGATATGCCAAGATTATAACGTGCTCTAATAAATCCAGGTGATAATTCTAAGGCACGATGATACGCGTTTACAGCTTCTTCTGATCGTTGACCATTAGCTAAGGTAGCTCCCAATCTATTCCATAATCTGTAATCCTTTCGAAAATATACATTCACATATGCATGTCAGTTCCATTCATCACAACAGAAATAAATTGCACTTACATCAGGACGCACATGCAACGCTGTTTGAAAACAATCCACAGCTTTGTTGTAATCGTTCGATAAATTGAACAATATACCTAATCCACATTGTACGTCCGCATCAATTTCATCTCGAGGATTCATTCTCGCGGCTTGAATATACAGATCTTTGACTTCATCATATATTTTCCTACAATGAAATAGCATATAAACAAATTTTCTAATATTAAAATTATTCTTGACTTACTCATATAATAAAGTAGACACACTGAAATTCGGATGTTCATCTTTTTTAATATTAGATTCTGAATTTGCAAGATGTTTGTATTTTTCATTCTTTAGTAACCATTCCTTTAGTGTTAGACAAGCTTGTTTTTGATAAGACTCGTTTGCATAAGAAGCCGCTAATGTCATGAGAGCAACGTTGTTCGATGGATCCAAACACAAACAACGATTTAAAGCAGAGATGGCCGAAGGATCCTGTTCATTCTCAGCTTGTGTTTTGCCAAGAAGTAGCCAGGCTTCAACGTTATTTTCATCCTGTTGGGCAGCAGCTTCAAAACATAGTACAGCGCTTGGTAAATCACCCGCCTCTAGTCGTTTTTTGCCTTCAGCCAAAGCATTTGGCAAATCTTTCATAGGATTTGTCTCAGAGAAATCATATTCCTTATTAAATGGATCATAATATGTGTCAAATTCTGATACCCATGGATGCGTATAGGAGTTTCCATGTACAGAAATCTTATCCCACTCCTCTTCAAATCGCTTCCATAACGAATCCATATTGTCTTCTAAAATGTTAATTATTATGTTAATAGAGTCATTGTTATCATTAAAGGCACATACTTTGTTTAAAAAGAAAAGAAATTAAAATATTACCCGTAGGAGGAACTTCCTTTACAAGTTCGTCTATCCATGTACCTGCAGATTCTAATTCTTCTTCTACTTTATTCAAAACGGTATTATCATTTAACGGTATTACATTAACTGCTTCATTGTCTATAAATTGTTCTACCCATTCTTCGCTTGTACCATTCAAGTTAATTGTTTGATTGCTTTCTATAGGAATATCACCTTCTCGTTCCATAAATTTCATAAACCTTGAATACGCCAATTTTGGTTCTTCATCTTCCAAAATTTGAATATCATTTTTGTTAATAATGTCCTCTACAACATCCGTCTTATATTCTAGAAAATCTTCTGCCCATTTTGGATCTAAACCAAATTCATTTATCTCGTCATTCGCGCCTTCCTCCTCTTGAACAGGTAAAACAGATGCATTCCATATAACATCTGCATTAAGTTCCTATAATTCACTTGCAATAATTATTTTGTAACAGTAGAAATAAGTACAATTCTAGAGATTAATTAAATAAAATTACGTCTAGAGATTGAGATGTAAGATAAGGATTTCTCCAAGCTTCATCCAAATCAATCTGTAACTCCGTTATGATCTCAGGTCCAGTTTTTAAATGAATAATTTGATCAATTTTTCCCATTTCCTGTAATAGATTATTTATTCAAAACATCTGTTAGGCAAGCAGGTTTCTCTTCAAGAATTATAGGATAATTCGTTTGCAATAACAAAATATTTTACAATGCTAGAAATAAGTATAATTATACAGAAATAAATTTACTAGAGATTGAGGTGTAAGATAAGGATTTTCCCGAGCTTTGTCCAAGTCATTCTTTATTTTCCTTATAATCTCAGGTCCAGTTTTTGAGGGATGAATACTTTGATCTATTTCCCTCATTTCCTGTAATAGATTATCCATTCGAAACGTCTGTGGGCAGGCAGGTTCCTCTAAGAATTGTTGAACCAATTGATCTGCATCTGGTGTTTGAAAAGCTTCTGACGAACTAAACGGCCGATGAATTCCTTCTTCTTTGAAGCCACGATCTTGCACATAATGTGATGCAAGATGTATCAAAGAACTGGGACCTCCACAGTCTCCTTCCACTAATTCACGAAATGCCATCTTTTATATTGTTATTGGATTCCTGTATTGGAAAAATTTGCTATTTTATTTTCTTATTCTCTCTATTTAGAGACATTTGCTATATTTATTATCTATATTCAGGGCTGAGCACATGTATTTAAAATACTTTTATTTAAAACAGTTTTCAATAAAAGTAGATTTTATATTTCATATTTTAATGGCGTGCATGAAAGTATTACATATTTTGTATTTAAAATTGAAAGGTTGAAAGCTTTATATATTTCATAATTTAAATAATAACATTAATCGTCAATCTTAGTATTTAAAATACAAAATACTTTCAATCTTTTATTATTAATACTAAAATACAAAATATAAAATACTTTTATATACTTGCATAAAATATAAAATGCAGAATATTTTCATGCACACCGCTGAAATACAAAATATATGATACAATCGTATTAAAATTACTGTTTTCAAATAAAAGTATTTTAAACACATGCCCAGCTTTGTCTACATTAAATATTAAGTTCAATGGTATATTGAGTTCAACGGTAGACACATAAACCTAATTGACAATATGCTATTTGCTTTTTGTCTTTTGCCACATTTCCTTTTTGAAATTGTTTCAACGACAATGTTTCTTGTTACATTATATGTTTCTTGTCTCTTTCGAATTTCACTTTTATCTTGGATGAAAACGGAGAAACAAAATAAGAGGTAAAAGACAAAACGTAAAAAATGGTAAAACGCAAGAAACATTGGACATTTGAAACGTCGTGTTATATCTGTAAGGCTAATTCTATAATATGCTTTTCGTTTCCTGTTTTTTTGCCTTCGTCTCTTGCCTTCTTGATCTAAAAGGCAAGAGACAAACAACAGGAAACAAGCACATTGTAGAATTAGCCTAAGTGAATCAAAAAGAAAAACATTTCATGTGCACAAAATGTAATGCAAAATTATAGGCAAAAGAAAGTTTGTAGACAGAAGTCAATGTATCGTATGCATAACGCATAGATAAGAAATCGCGAGGTTTTAGCTTCGTGTACGTAGACCAAGTCGTTCAATGACAAGAAGATTGCTGCGATTGAGCGCTCAGTATCTGAAGTGGGCGCACGATCATCAAAAAGAATCATTTGTCGCGTGAAGTTTGGTGTTATTAGTCAGCTAATTTTATCGATGCCATTTCTGTTCGCAAGCCGCGTGAAAACGGGAATCACAATGGGACCACCTCGATATTTCCTCGTCACTTTCGTCCGTTCCGTCCTTGTTATGACACACTGAGCGTTATCGTCACGTACTCCTCTAGAACATCACAGAACGAACAGCGGAGAGCGGAGCAGCAAGATTTTGGTGTGACCACTGTGACCAAAACTATTCGAGACTTTGTACCGGAACAACTGAAGGAGGGGTAAAGTATGTAGAGTGAGGACTGGACTCGCCCGCCAATCGAACGCGCGCAGTAGATCGAGTAGAAGAGAGATGTAAAGTTACCGAAGGAGAAACTTGGGAAAACGGAAAACATACATCTCTCCTATTTCTTCGATAGGACGCGATTAAAAAAAGATTAATCTGCATTTCAACAGAGAATTCGAGAGCAATATGTTATTCTATTCATCTGCATCTCCATACGCTTTTTCTGCACCTCGAGACGTGCACATTCTTGACCGTGGCAAGTGAATTGACATGATAGGAGCGTAGTCGGACCTGCCGAACGCTGATTGGCTCGCTGCTTCGATACTTACGATTATCGAAATTTTGAACTGCGATATTGCGATTCTCGAATTGATCATTCAATTACGGGTCGCGGAACTTATCGGAATCGGGAGGACAGTTTCGTATTTCTCGTGGTAATTATTGCTCGCAAAAGGACTCGTAAACGCGAACAGTGATCGGAGTGTTTTGTAAAACGTCGTACGATCGTCGTGACGTATAAAACATTGAGTGCGACTGCTGCTGTGCGCGTCAGTAATATCCACTAATGGCGTTGATCTCGGAGTCGCAGTTTCTGATGGATTGGATCTCTGTACATCTCATTATTTTCTTGACCAAGTGCATCGACTACTACCAGGTACATTTATATAATCTATAAAATTTCGTTATTTCGCGATGACTGTGAACTGTGATTCATGTATATATATATGTATGTATATATACGTCTTTGACGAATTATAGGGTGCTATTTCACATTCATGCGTTTTTATCGTACAACAAATATGTGTAGGACAGAGAGATCTTTGAATTTCTTTATTGTCCATCTGATAACTAATCAATAGGCTTGAAAAATTTACATGACAAAAACGCACAAATAAGATGATAGTGGCCTTATACAGTGTATTGGCGCATTAGAAATTCATATCATGGTTGCGTTCGGTTTAGCTGTTCTCGCGTTGTCAGCTTCATGCTATCTTTCTTTCACGTATAATAAATGATAAAGATAGAATTAAGTTTAAAGTATTTGTTCAAATCGAACGCAGACATACGATGAAATACGCCCTCGCGACCAGTATGTATGATGAAAAGAACTATATCAAGTCATAGCAAATGTATAAAGATAATATATTATCTATCGAGGATAAGTCGGTAAATATTAATCGTCGGTAAATATTAATCGTCGGTAAATATTAATCGTCGGTAAATATTAATCGTCGGTAAATATTAATCGTCGGTAAATATGAAACATTAAAGGTAAAGAGTGATAGTTTAAAACGCGCGTTATATAAATTAAAGTATTCACACAAATTATGCTATACACGTATCAGGAGACGCGGTAGTGTCTCCGGCCATGTTCAAAAATTATATTATACATATATATTATTGTTATATTATACATATATATTATATCAGGGCTCGGCACGCGATGCAACTTTCGGTCGATTTTCGAATCAACTCCGCCTTCCGCTATCCCCTTCGTCATCTCACCGCTCCGCGCGCAGTCCAAATGCCGCTCGATCGTCGTGCTTCAAAAATCGACCGAAAGTTGCATCGCGTGCCGAGCCCTGAATAATATATGTATAAATATGTATTTCTATATGTTTTACTACATATTTTTTATTTTGCAAAATTAAAACTTGTACTTGTTTGGGAAGAAATTTGAATCAATTAGGGGTAACGAGAAAAGTAATATTTTTTGGAAAATTGAATTAAAAATTGACATTTGTGTTAAATATATGTACCTATATGATGACTATGCAATTACTTACATAGTAGATGTAATTAATAGTAATTTTTATACAATAATTGAAAGTAGATATTTTCTATATATAAATTTAGTAGATGTTCTAATAATGTTTTTCTTATTATCTAATAATATAAACACAAGTAGATATAAACAAAATTGAGAAGAAAAAAACAAGTAGATATTCTATAATTACTGAAATTATAATAATTGCGTCTATTATCTACACGCTCTTTAAAACTAATTAATTCTAAGCAAAATATAAGGCTTGTAATAGTTTTGATAGGACTTATAAAAACTTGTAACTGATGTTCTAATTTTATATACATATATATCATAATGTGTATGATTATTCGTAAATATCTAATGATTTCTCGTAAATTTTACGGCTAACAAGAAATTATCTGTAAAAATGTTGCATAAATTAATTAGTTATAAGCACTCTCTTATAAGTTTTTATAAATCTTACGAGAATGTGTTGCGAGCCTTGCGATTCTGCTTAGAATAATTTAGGTATTACATAGTTTTTTTAAATTATAGTTTTATATATATATATTATACACATATATAATATAAATGTAAATAAAAAATTTTAAATCATGCTTAATATTTGTGCCATTTCAAAATAATGCAATAGAAATAGATACCTTGTACAAGCATAAAAATATTATGTCTAATTAACAAATATAATATGCGCGGAAATCGGGAAGTGCACATATTATTTACTAATTAGATGGTATTAAATAGGTAGATTTGTTAATTATGCAAATGAATACAAATTAATTAAAAATGTAAATATTAGATCAACATGTAAACTTATATAACTTTGTATATGTGTTGTAACACTATACGCATTTATAAACATGCGAGAGTAATTATTGTATTCAGATTATAAAACTACTATGTCATTCTCTCTCTTTTAGGTGTACTTAGATATACTACATATAATAATGTTGTTAACTTTGACAGGTATCTATTATAGATTGTGCATTCTTACTATAATAAGTTGTTATGTATATCTTGTTTGATTAGTCTTATGATTTCTGTTTAAGAAATTTTTTTTAATTTAAAATTAAAACACATTTAATTTAAAATTAAGACACAAGTGTCTTATTACCGAAGTAAATCCAGCAAAAATATTATTATAGTAATGGGGATAATCACACAAAGATGCGCAGTCTATTATATTTATTGGAAAATCTAGCATAATTCATATTGGAAAATAGTAATAGTTACAATTTTTATGAAACAAAACTAAAACCATTATATTTCTATATTTTATTTTATAACGAAATACCAATACAAAAATTAATTACACTAATAATTATACACTTGGAAATTTAATTTTTTTTTTTCTGAAGAGATGTTACCGAATTTAAAAAATTTTATAATGTAAAAGATTAACATCTTCGGTTTTTTTTCGTACCTTCCTTGTTAATTATTTCAATGTTCTTCTTTTTTTCATCTCTCTCTTTCTTTTAATGGAGAGACGAAAGATTTGCAACGAAAGCCTCCCATTATTCAGATCTATTTTTCATATCCTAATCCTTTATTAAATTCATCTTTTTTTTGCCTTTGAGTACATTTCTTACATTTAGTTTGGAAAGTTCTTCTAACAATCTCTGAAATTCAATAAAAAAAGCTTTTGACTGAATTCTTGACATATCCGTCATAAAAAGTCAGATTGTCAAAAGGTGATATCAGTGATATCATATTATTGTGAGCTGTTGCATATGTCATAGCAGTATCAGAGTGAGATGTAATTTTTATTAAGTACAGCTAGCAATGATACTATAATGATATATCTTGCAAAATCCTCAAGTAGAACACTAGTCAGTATGACAAAGTGATAATTAAAAGTAACTTTTCAATCATTTACGATTTATTGTAGAAGATATTTTTGTACTTTAGATTGAGTTTTAAATAGATGATTAATGTCTTCAAATTTAAAAATGCACATAAATTACATAAAAATATAAACGATCGAAATATCAAATTAATGTAATAAACTATACACACACGCACGCACGCACGCATACACACACATAGAAAAAGAGAAGATGGGCTTTAAATATCTAATTATTTTCAAAAGAAAATGACAATATAAAATATAAATAAATTTAAATATTAATTTTTGTTACATAACGATAAAAAATAAAATATCATTTGGATATATCTGAGTATATTTTAATATGACTGATTGTGAGTTTAGCAAAAAAAGCTGTTCAATGTGCGCTCAGTTACTCTATATTATACTTAGTTTCTACACTTACTGTTAGAGCGAAGAACTAAAGGCAAAAATCAATCGTATTAAAGTATCAGTTCACATTTACATCTATTATTATAAGTAAAAATGTTACAGATATAATAGGTATATGTATACAGATCGAACATTTCAATGAAGTTGTCTGTGCTGGTTAAGAAATAGAGAGATAAAATAACTCTTCCTATCCTCCTATTGCCTTCTAATAAAAAACGAGTTAAAGAGTTACATATACTATTACTCTTCAACATCGTATTCTTTTTCCAATGGAACATAAATGTTAAAGTCAATTAAAATAGCGCACAGCATATGTGTATTACTACTACAATTATAAATAAATAACTTAATTTGTATCGGAAAGATTAATGGTTATATTTTTTATGAAAAAAATTAAGATCAAGTGCTTATATAATACATTTTATTTCATTGCAAGCATACATCGTACCAATAATTATCATATATATTAGTATCTAGAAATTTCTATCTTTTTTAAACAGGTGTTTCTAAATACTTAAATTCAGTAATATCATATATTATTAGCATTTTCTGTTCTTCCCATGCTCTCCGTGTTGATTATTTCAGCAATTATCTACCAGCGTTCTTTTTTTTCATATCCTCAATAGACTTTGTGACTAGAGCTTTCCAGCGTTCAGGATTATTTTGTTCATACCAATTCTTCATTATTAGCTGCAACTCTTTTTGTCTTTGAGTACATTTCTTACATTTAGTTTGAAGAGATTCGCTAAAAATTTCTGAAATCAAATTGGTTTTAATTCATAGTAAACATAAAATTTTCTTTCTTCTTTTCTTTTTTTTTGTTTCTTTTCTTTGTTATAATTAACTAGTATATATGTGAAATTTTGAAAAATTAAGTTTAAAGTAACAAAAATTTAATGAGCTGACATCTATGCAATTTTTACAAAAATAAAATTAAAAATAAATCTTATTCTTTATTACATAACTGGTTCTTAGCCCTTCACAATTGTTCTATTATATCTTATTCTTTATATTTTTAAGAAATTAGAAAATTTATCCAAAAATTAAACATTATCATCTCTGTCTTTAACAATACATTTTACAATAATCTCTGTCTTTAATGAGATGTAATATTTTCGTATGATGTCTCTGTTTTTAAATTTCGTTCGAATGCGTAATCTTTGCGCAATTTATAATATCAGATTTTAGAAAAGATTCGAAATATGTTATTATTACAATTTTCGTAATTTTAATTTTTTAAATTATTTATTTTTCTATTTTTCAATTTTTATATTTTCTTTCCCGAATGAAAATATGTTCTCTCAAAATTAATTGTGAAACATTATTTTAATACTTTTTTTATTTATGTTTATTGCCAGAAATTTCTTATTTATACGAGCATTAATTATTATAAAACTACTGATATATTAAAAATTTAATTGCTGATTGAAGTCTGTTGTAAAAATATTCGTTGAAATATTCTGATTGTGAGTATAAAGTGTACCTTGAAAGAACTTCGCATCTTCTGTTGGGCATGGCGCCTTTTCCATAAAACAATTGTACCATTCATCTCGTAATTTATCGTTTTGAAGGATACTCATGGGGTCAGTGTTGTCGTATTTATCGGAATACAGTTCTTCCGCTAAAACACACATCAGTATTACACTGATGATCATCACGTAGCTTAACCGAATCATATTTTTCATCATTTTTACACTAACTTGTGAGAAAAACTGAATGATTGATTAAATGTGCATCTTATTTATACACTTAGCACAAAATTAAAAAAATTGACATTTAAAGATGATAAATGCCTTATAATATAAAATAATAGCTTGTGTGTCTCATTGCATAATAAGAAAAAAATTGACTGTGATAATTACATACATATGTCTAAATTATCCTTTCAGTCGTATACATATAAATTTGAATATATAAATGTAGCTAATAGCAATGCATTATGTAAATAACGTCTCATAAAATTTTCATTGCAAGTAATAATTTTTAGATATTAATATGTAATTCTCGTAAATACAGTATAACTTTATCTTTGATTTATTTTAATATAAAATAACATGTTGTAATGGTGTAATTTTTATTATAATAAATATTTAGAGCGATAGAATAATTCCTGTTCAAACCTTAAATTTTTAAAATATATTTTAGCTTAAAAGGAGTTTTATTTATAAACAAGTTTATATTTTTATATTTTTAAGTACTCGGAAAAATAAATTGCACAGTCCGGATATAGCAAAGCGATTATGACTCAGATTGCGAATAAATATTATATTATTCATGTTGTAAACGTTAAGTAATCTTTTCCACTTAGTAAATTAAGATAAATGATAATCGAGCAATTAGACTGTGAATAATATTATACATTGGAAATAAGGAAAATCAGTATACTTTGTGCATTTATATGTATTATATAGAATGGTTAGTTCTTTTGACAAAAACGCAATACATTGTGTAGTTATATAAATAAATTCTTTTATTTGAACGCGTCGATGAATAAAGCATTGCTGATTGAGTATTTTTCGTAATAAGTATTTTTCATAACAAATTATTCGCAAGATTCCCATTAACACTGGATTGATCAGATTATTAATATTCTTATAAAAATGGTTATTAGCATAAAAATTGTTTATCAATTTAATAAATAATACTACTCTGGTACTGATCATGATTGTGTTTTTAAGACCGAAAAATATTTTAAGGCGCGATTTGCAGAATTAGATACGTATAAGACAACAATATTTAACTACTAAGATCTGTTTTGTTCAAATATAGGATTTCATTAATTTAATTAAATTTATTTTTATTAGTCCAAATTTTTATCATAATTAATTACTAATATGTATTAAATAGATTGCTAATTAATGTTGCTAAGACGTTTCAACTGAACGTTTATTATTTTATAAATAGGACTGTGTATAATATATCGCCGTTGTTATGACGCTTTATTTATTGTATTGTAATATTACATAAACAAGAGTGTTCCATTTTCAATTTTATAATTTTTTAATTACATTTTTATAACACTATACATGTTACACTATTAATAAGTAAATTATTATTAATGAAAACATATGGCAACTGTCCTTGCAAAGCAGTTCTTGGTAATGTTTAATATATGTATATTAGTCAAGATATCAGTGATTTCTCTGTGAGAGTAAAATTGAAATCAAAAGCACTTATACATTTTATTTTATTATATACTATTTTATAACATAAAACTACAATACAAGCATGGATTACGTTAATAATTATAACATCTGAAAATTTCTATCTTTTCTAAAGAGAGGCGTTTCCAAATATAAATAATTCAATAACTTTATAGATGATTAACATTTTCGATTCTTCCTGTGCTCTCTTTTGTTGGTTATTTCAGCAATTATAAGCCAGCATTCTTCTTTTTCATATCCTCAACAGACTTTACGACAAGAGCTTCCCATTGTTTAGGTTTATTTTGTGTAAACCAATTCAACATTTCAGTATATAATTTTTTTTGTTTTTCAGTACATTTTTTACAGTTAGTTTGGATAACTTCGCTCATAATTCCTGAAAGTAAATAAAAAAAATTCTTTAACTCATAGTAAGCATAAAATCCTCTTGTTTCTTTTTCTCTTTTTCTATTTTTTTTCTTTATTATATTATAATTATCAAGCACATATGAAATTTTGAAAAAGTATGTTTTTAAAGAAAAAAAATATTGACATTTATGCAATTTAAAAAAATATATATACAACAACAACAAGAAGAAGGAAGCCAATGACGGTCAAAGCTGGATCACAATGCTTATTATAATTATGTGTGAATTTTATATACTGCGTATGTAGTCCCCCCATATAAATCGCGACGCTGATAGTTTTTCATTTTTCAACATTGACGCATACATACTTACTACCGCAGTAATATCACGAATTCAATTGATTAACAATTTTTGATGCTCATAGCATCATGGATCTTAATAGTGTTTTTAATGACATATTAAAATCTGAAGATAATAAATTAAAATTTCGTATTTAAAATTCAGTAATTCTTGTGTATTGCGAAGAATATTACATAATTTTTGGCGTTTCGTCCCGGTTTCCACTACTGGACTCATCAGTAAGGCATTGTAGTGGAAACCTACCTTAGACTCCTGTGGGGGGACTACATACGCAGTATATAAAATTCACACATAATTATAATAAGCATTGTGATCCAGCCTTGACCGTCATTGGCTTCCTTTTTCTTGTTGTTGTTTATCATTGTACGGTCTTAAAAAGATTTTAATATTTGTAAAATATATTTATATAATTAAAAAATATTTTTTTTTGTCATATTTTTAAGAAATTAGAAAATTTATCCAAAAATTAACGTTACAATAACCTCTGATTATCTCAAATAAGACTAATATTCCTTATGTATAAATATGTAGAGATGTTTATTTTTAATTTGTGTTCAAATGACATAATTTTTGCGCAATTTTAGTATCAGTTTTTAAGAAAAATTTGAAATATGTGGTTATTTCAATTTTCTTGTAACTTTTAAATTATAATATATTTAGGTATATCGTTTTGATTAAGTCTACTGAAAAAACACACTACATGTATTTTTCCCAAATTAAATAAAAAATATTTAATTATTTATTTAATTATTTTCTTTGTTTATGCTTATTATCAGAAATTTCTTTTACATCATTAATTATTCTAAAACTATTGATATACATATATAATCAACATGGTAACTTGATTTTTAATTGATTAAGAAATTTCATGAAAATTTATTCGTTGTAACACTTTGGGTGTAAGTATACCTTGAAAGAACTTTGCATCTTCTGTTGGGCATGGCCCCTTTTCCATATAACAATTGTAATATTCCTCTCGCAATTTGTCATTCTGAAGGATATTAGAGGCGTCAATATTGTCAAACCGATCGGAGTAAAATTCTTCTGCCAAAACGCACATCAGTGCAATACCGATAATCACGATGTAGCTTAATCGAGCCATCATTTCTCCTATTTTTGCACTAACTCATAATGAACTGAACGATTGATCAAGTGTGCATGTTATTTATACACTTAGCACAAGATGAAAAAATTGACATGAAAAATGACGAATATCTTGTAGTATAAAAGTAGCTTGTTTTACTGCATAATGAGAAAAAAGTAACTATGATTGTGTCTAAATTATCCTTTCAGTTATAGTGACATAAATTTGAGTATGTGTGATTAATAACAAGGCGTTACATAACATAAATGTTTTCATAAAGTTTCCATTCCAGCTAACAATTTTCAATTTATAAGTTAGCGACATAAACAGAATCAATTTTAATATTTTTATTCGTTACTAAAAAGTTGCCAAAGAAAAAAAATTGTGTCGCTCTTTAATTTTTTTTAAATAGTATTCCTTTAAAGGAACATTAAGTTAGTAACAAATGTTACTAATTTGTTGTTGTCGAAATATTTAAATTTTGTTGATTGCGAAATAAATGTAAGTAACAATGAAAAACATGCTGGTGATTGCAACAGTAAATATCAGAAAAAAATTCTTTCTTTAGTACTATATAACGTCTCTGGATACTTTGAGAGCAACAAATTTAGACAATACTTAAATACCAGTTTTAAGCAATACATTTTTTTGGCACTTTACTTTAGTACCAATGTTTTTTTATCATTATTTATAAATATTTTACAAATAACCAATTTGAAACTTGTATATTTTGAAAGCAACAAATTGTTTTGCTAACTTATAAGATATAGTTTCTGCGAGAATTAATTTAAAGTGGACGTTTTTGGTATAACATAGTCGGTATTATTGTACCGGGATAAATATGGTTATCTATTATAATATTAATGATTATATGTTTGCAAATATTAATTATTGATAAATACGGAGACATTAATGGGAAAAAGAAATAAGTTAAAATGCCTACAAAATATAAATGCAGACTATATTCAAGTTATACTATATATTATTATATTACGTATTTGTATATTTTTATACATTATTGTATACTTTTATACATTATTGCATATTTTGGGAGATCGAATTTTGTTTTTTGTATTGAAAAAGTTCCGGTTGATTAGACAAAGATAAAAGTAATATGTATTTCATGAAAAATTGACTTAAAAATTGACAGTCACGTTAAATATTATACATGCTATGTATGGTGACTATTATATATGCTATAAATTATGAGAGAATAATAATGTATATTCTGATTTTATATAAAAATTCATCTTAAAAAGAATTCAATTTATATCAAATGAGGATGTTACAAATAAGTAGCCTCATTATTTGTATCGACGAAAGTAGTGGTTACGGTTTCCAAGTAACAAAGGTGAAATCAATTGCACTTCTATATTTTGTTATTAATATTTATAACATAATATTGTACTACAATACAAGCATTGATTGCGTTAATAATTATAGCATCTAAAAATTTATCTATTTTTTAAAGAGATAAAAGTTTTAGTAATTTTATAAATGATTAATTCATTTTCAATTTTTTCCGTTGTCTTCTCGTTATTTCAATAGAGTTGTCAGCAATTATGCGCCAGCGTTCTTCTTCTTTAGATTTTCAATAGTCTTTGCAACGAAAATTTCCCATTGGTCAGGTCTATTTTTTGTATACCAATCCACTATTGCATCCATTATTTCTTTTTGTCTTTCAGTACATCTCTTACATTTAGTTTGGAGAGCTTCGCTAGCAACCTCTGAAATCAAATCAGACAAAGCTCTTGACGTTTTGGTTTTAATTTGTAGGAAGCATAAGATTCTCTTACCTCTTTTTCTTTCTTCATCTTTTTCCTAATTAACACGTATGCACAGAATATTGAAAAATTAAAGAAAATTAATAGAAAAATTTATCGTCGATATTTGCAATTTTTACAAAAAAATAAAATCGAGAATCTTCTATATTTTTAAGAAATTAGAAATTTTATTTAAAAAATTCTATGATATGTATATATACATGTGTGTATGTGTGTGTGTGTGTGTGT
>NW_017275965.1:3840668-3877336 GCF_001594065.2 Cyphomyrmex costatus | reverse complement strand
GGTGTACAACTTTGCTCCCGCCGTTTTTACAGGTATATACCTGTAAAAACGGCGGGAGCAAAGTTGTACACCTAATATATTATACATATATATACATAAATTTATGATTATCTCAAATGATACATAATATTCTCTTATATATACACATGTTTATATTAAACGTTTATATCTATTACTACTTTATTACATTTAAATAATGCAATCTTTGAATAATTTAGTATGTTTTTAGGAAAAATTTGAAATATGTCATTATTTCACTTTTGAGGCTTTCACGAGTATTTTCTTCAATTATACCGCAGAAAGTTTGCGGGTTATCGCCGAGTCTTTCTTCATTATTAATGCCAACGTTTCGTGAACCGTTCACTTCATGTAATATGAATATACGACAGACTCTTTAATCAATTATTATAGAAATCAAGTATTCCTAAACAGTCTACAGTTATTTCAAACAGTAGTTTCAGGAGGTAGTATCTCCGGCCATGTTCAAAAACTGAGAGACGCTACAAGTCTCTTATCCCGAGCCACCAAAGTCCACTTTTGGGAGGTGCATAACTACTAAAATTTAAATTTAAATAATTAATGACCGTCGTATAAATAAGAAACTTGTGGCGATAAGGGTAAACAAAATATTAACATTTTTTATTTAATTTAAACAGAACATATTTTCATTCAGAAGACACACTTAATCAAAAGAATATACATATAAATAAAAAATTAAGAAATTGCGTTAAGTGAAATGATACCCGGTATCAGCGCACCTCTTGCCCTGATGAAGTGAACGGTATGGTTCACGAAACGTTGGCATTAATAATGAAGAAAGACACGGCGATAAACCGCAAACCTTCTGATATAATGTCATTATTTCACTTAACGCCAATTTCTTAATTTTTTATTTATATGTATATTCTTTTGATTAAGTGTGTCTTCTGAATGAAAATATGTTCTGTTTAAATTAAATAAAAAATGTTAATATTTTGTTTACCCTTATCGCCACAAGTTTCTTATTTATACGACGGTCATTAATTATTAAAATTTAAATTTTAGTAGTTATACACCTCCCAAAAGTGGACTTTGGTGGCTCGGGATAAGAGACTTGTAGCGTCTCTCAGTTTTTAAACATGGCCGGAGACATTACCGCGTCTCCTGAAACTACTGTTTGAAATAACTGTAGACTGTTTAGGAATACTTATTTCTAATTGATTAAAAAGTCTGTCGTGAAAATTATTCGTTGAACTATTTTGTGCATAGTATACCTTTGAAGAACTTCGCATCTGCTGTTACGCATGGTGCTGTTTCCATGAAACAATTGAAATATTGATCTCGCAATTTGTCATTCTGAAGGATACCCTCTGCGTCAATGTGGTCGTACCGATCGGAGTAAAGTTCTTCCGCCAGAACGCAAAGCAGTGCGATACTAATGATCGTCGCAATGTAGCTAAATAGAGCCATCGTTTCTTCTATTTTCACAATAACTCGTGAGACTGGGTGATCGTTCAGATGTGCATCATTTTATACATTAGACACGAGATAAAAAATTATTACGTGTAAGATGATGAATAGTGGTATATATCTAGTAGTATAAGAATCGCATGTCTTTGATTGCAAATAAAAAATTCACTATGATAATTATTTTAACCAATGTTTCCTTTATTAGTTATGTATATATTAAATAGATATTCTTATATTTTTTGGAGTCAACTTTGTATTTATTTTAATATAAAATAATATGATGTCATAATGATTTTATTTATTGTAGCAAATATATATATATATATGTTAAAATTAAAATTAAACCTTTTGATGGTAGAACAATTTCATATACTTGTTCAAATTTTAAATTTTCATTTCAATTTTTCTTCATCTTTCTATTCGATAAAATTTTCAACAATTATTAAAAATAATTTGTACAGAAAAAGAATTATTTCTTAAAAATTACCCTGAAAATATGAAAATCTTGAGACAACATTATACTTGGAAGAATTTTTATGTAAATCTCTCATTCGTTAATAAAACTACAATAAAATATAAAATAAGTTTGATTAATTTTACTGAAGTGCATAATAAAAATCTTTAAAATATTGTATTGTGTTATAACCGCTATATTTTCAAGGTAAATTTTAAGAAATAATTGTTTCTATGTAGTACCTTGACTTATCATCTGTTGTCGAAATTCTAAATTATACTTTGGATTAGAAAATAAAAATTTTTAGTCGGAAAATAATATAATATAGATTTCATCTTAAATGACAAAATCTCTAATCATTAATTTAAATCTATAGATTGGATATATTACTACTCATAAAATTCTTTACTTGTCAACTTTTTACGGTTTGTGTAATTGTAAGTTAATCTAATTATTATTGTAATTACATGTACTGAATAAAAACGTAATATTATTTTTGACACAAGAACATTTACGAATTGATTATACTGCATTTGATCATACAGTAGAGGTGTTCTTTTTAGTTGAATTCTTGCATTTTTCATCTTTTCTCTTTTCTTCTTATTCTCTATACTTGTCTCTTTATTACTTTTTATTATTTTAAAATTTATAATGACTTATGTGTTATGATTATTAAATCACTTTAAATATTCTGTAACTAGAACAAAATTACATAGAAGATATATATTATGTCAAAGTTTAGCAAATATTTTCAACATAATTTATTAAAACTGCTATATATATATATATATATATATTACACAATAAAAAAAAAGTCTAAATGCAGCTGCTAAGGAAAAATTGATTAAATTAGTTAATATAAATATCTTTTATTATCTCTTGTATTTGCGTTGCACATTTTTTGACTTAAACATTACAAAGAATTTTAAAAAGGACGTACAAGGTATGTTGCAATTATTTTCTAGGACATTGCTAGATATATTGTTTTATTTAATGCACGAATTGCATGTTTTGCGTTCTACATTGCGTGTTGCGTTTTGCACGTTTCACATTCCACAATAGAATCCTTCACTGCTTGATCATTGAGCGGAATAATTCTCTCTTCATAACGTATAAATAAGCAATCTAATGAATTGTTATATCTATAAAATGAACAAATGATTAAATGAATTAATGAATCAGTGAATGAACGATTAAATGTTAGAACATGTTAGTTTTTGTGATATAAAAAAAAACACACCACTTTTCGTCACAAAACGCTCAAAACATATTATTATTCGTGATATAAAATGAAATATGTTACTTTTCGAAAGTCAAAACTCAAATGTATTGACTTTCGCGGCGAAAACGGAAACATAACATTCTTCGACGCAACGACCTCATAAGAGTTTTTCGTAGGACAAATGAAACGTGCTACTCTTCGTAGCAGGCGTCGATATAGTGACTGTGCGATTAATTATTTATATGTAGTAGATATATAATTTATTATATAATTATTACTATTGTAGCTCTCTTATAATTAAAATTGGAGGATTTTTGATAATAAATCAATCTCTTTTTAAGAAAAAATAATTTTATTTTCTGATATTAGTAGTCGGTTTCCTAATATTGAATTAATTATTAACAAGCATGCGACCCAAAGACGCATCAGCATTCCTTGGAAACTTAAGAATATCAGATCAAAATATTGTACATAATTATTTACATACATGTCCTTTAATACTATACATTTGTAAACATGCCGTATAATACAAAACGAGAATAATTATTGTATTTTGATTATATATTATAAAACTGTCACTTTTTTATATATATTTGTCAAATAAGGATATTGCAAAAGTAGCAGAATTTATATGAAAATTATAACTATTCTTTGTATCGACAAAAAATAGTTACGATTTTCAAAAAATAAAGATAAAATCTGAATTGTTCTTCTTTATTTAATGTAATATCTACATTGAAAAAAATTGTTTCAAAAAAACATCAATTATAATTGATTCAACTAAACATATAGCGGGTTGTCAAGCAAATTTATTAATTTAACCAATTATTTGTTAATTTAAACAAATAACATGTTTTAAATTACAAGATTATGTTAAGCCAAATATATAATATATAAATATTTGAATTAAATAACCACTACGAATTAAACGCATTTAGTCAAGTTAAAATCTTTTCTCAGTATAACACACATAATACTATAATACATGTATTAACTACATTAACAATTATATCATCTAAAAATTTCTCTATTTTTTTAAAGAGATATTTCCGAATATATAAAAGTTTCAATAATTTTATAAAGAATTAATTAATTTTCGATTTTTTCCGTTCTCTCCTCGTTATTTCAGTAATTGTCAACAATTATGTGCCAGCGTTTTTCTTTTTTGGATTTTCAATAGTCTTTGCAACAAAAGCTTCCCACTGTTCAGGTCTATTTTTTGTATACCAATCTACTATTGAATTCATTATTTCTTTTTGTCTTTCATTGCATTTCTTACATTTAGTTTGGAGAACTTCGCTAGCAACCTCTGAAATCAAATCAACAAAGTTTTTGACGTATATTGATTTTAATTCATTGTAAGCATAAAATTCTCTTTTCCTTTCTTTATCTTTTTCCTAATTAACACGTATGTATATGGAATATTGAAAAATTAAGTAGAAGCAAGAAGTATTTTGCAAGTCGAAATCTACTGCAATTTTTACGAAAAATAATATTGAGATGACCTCTTTCGTTATATTTTTAAGAAATTAGAAAATTTATTCAAAACTTAACGATGATTCAAAAATCAGCAATTGTCCTTTAATGACAGTTTTTAGAAAGAATTTGAAATATGTTACTCAATTTTTGCAACTTTTAAATGTTTTAGTTATATTATAGTTAGATATATATTTTTTATTGAGGTTCCTATTTTGTAATTCTTAATGACAGAAACGATATTGTTATATTGTCATTGCACAGCTTTTTTACCATTAATTGTGAAACCTACGCAACGACAGTGTAACGATATCATCATTAAGAGTTATAGAATAGAGACTTGAATATATATCTCCTGAATGAAAATATGTTCCAAATTAAATGAGAAATATTTATTTGATAATTTTTTTATCTTTATTACCAGAAGTTCTTTATATATATGATCATTAATTATTTTAAAACTTGATAGATATAGATATATTGTTGAACGGTATATATATTTGATTTTTAATTGATTAAAGAGTCTGTCGTGAAAATTTATTTGTTGAAATATTTTGTGCATAAGTATACCTTTAAAGAACTTTGCATCTGCTGTCCGACATGGTCCTGTTTCCATAAGACAATTATAATATTGTTCTCGCAATTTATCGTTCTGAAGGATACTCGCGACGTCAATGTTGTCGTATTGATTAGAGTAGAATTCTTCTGCCAAAACACACATCAATACGATACTGATGATCGTCACAGTATAGCTAAATCTAGCCATGATCTCCTCTTTTATTTTCACACTAATTCATGGGATATTAAACGCTAGATCAAATGTCCATTTTACTTATATACATTTAGCATAAGATAAAAAATGAGAGCACGTGTAAGATGACGAATACTCTGATATAGATAAAAATCGCGGATTGTAAATGAGTAAAGCATCTATGATAATTATCATATAAATTATTCTTCTTTAATGCATTATACATATAAGAGATCTGAATAGAATATTTTAATTATATATCAGAAAACATAGATGTCATATAACCTGTTTCCCAGGTTTCAGAAAATTTCCACGCATTAAAATAAATTTCATAAATACAATATAATATTTTTGATAGTTAACTTTACACTTATTTTTAAATAAAATAATATATTGCAATAATGTTATTTATGTAACACATGTGCTATAATTAGAACTTTTTGGTGGTAAGACAATTCTTGTTTGAATTTCTTTGTTGAATTTACAAGATAGAGGCTATCTTATGTTTTTAAATAGGCTGAAATATTTCTACACTCAAACAATTTCAAATGTTATCTGAATTCAGGTAAAGAAGCAGGGATTAGACACATATATTTTATACATATAATATATTAAAAAATAAAATCTTTTCAATTTTATATACATTTGCAATGATTGTTTCTACTTTATTTTTGGTTTTCTGTATTAGATGAAGGTGTATCTTCGAAAACTATTAAAAATAATTAGTGATACCTATTTGACTTTTCATTTGTCGACAAAGTTTTCAATTATATTTAGATTAGAAAATAAAAATGAAAATTATTAAATGTCATAGGTTTATTTCTGTAGTTTAGATATTATTACATAAAATTCTCTACTTACTTTTTACAAAATAGGATTGTTCTATAATTATGTAGGTACCGAATAATATAAATGAAATTATTTTTGACACAAGATTTTTTTGCATTTGATTACATTGAATCTGTTCTTTTTAATTGAATTTTGTTCAACTCTTTTTTTCTCTCTTTTTCTCTTTACATTTTATTGTCTGTTCAATAATAGAAAAAAAAGATAACTTTATATAAAAGCCATCTTATTTTTTCTGTTATTTCATAAATGGAGTATAGTATAGATAAATGATAATCTAGATCTTTATTTTAAAATATTATTACTAGTATAATTGATATGACTCTCACATTAATTCCAAGAAACAATTAGCTACTTAATTGACATATTTACGATATTATTTCGTCATTTTAATAAATATATGTCTTTTCTGCACATTACCACGCGAATATGTATACAATTGTATGTTCGCTATTTAATATTTTATTTGGCTGTACACATTTCGAAGTACTTACAAGTCAATCAATATATAAAATAACATTTTAATAATGTAGCGCTTCCTAAGTATACTCTTTGCCGGCCTCTTTTTCGAGGTTTTCATATATAAAAATAATTATTCGATAAATCAATGGTAGCTCTACTGTCAATCTACAGTTCATACTATATGTGGATACTATAGATTTTGTAGTACTGAGTTATATATGCACAAGTTATGTGTACGTATATATATACATTCTGTAATATTTTATTATTTTTTATGAATATACAATTTTGTAACATAATGCTTTTTAACAAAACAATTTTAAAAATCTAGTTTTGTAGAGGGGTTACCAGACTACATTACTACTCCTATCTCTATTCGATTCATTATGCAGTGTTGTTATATTTTTATAAATATCTAACTAATATCTTTTTATGTAGTAATTAAAATGATACTACACAATCAATATCGCGTTTTAAAATAGCCTTGAGTAATAAATATTTTATAACTTTGAATCTAATTGTAAGATCGATTTCCAGATAATAGATGTAAGACATAATGTAAACACGTTTTTTTAGTTAAACTTCTTGAATTTTTATGCAACATAAATGTAATCTAGAGGTTGAATACTTTGATAAATGTAATTTATTAAGTTCTAAATTTAAATACTGATTATTAATACAAAGATAAGTTAATTATTGTATAAAATGCGATAGTCATAGCTATCTTTTTCTCTATGGGTGCGGTCGAAGTCTCACTAGAAATACTTTGAAGCATTTGATTGACCAATCAAAAGAAAGAATTTTACAAACTAACCAATCAAAAAATATTTCAAACTTCGAAGCATTTGCAACACATTACATTAACCATATCTTATTATTTATATAAAATCATTGCAAGTACATAGTGAATTAAGTACGTATATTTTAGATTGTGTTCCAATGTACATTGTTAGTAATGAAAATCTATGATACACGTAACACGAACTATAGATTTTCAATGACAATGTATATCGGAATGTGGTTCTGAGCTGGAAAGCCATGCTAAACTTGCGGTATTGTAAGTTTAGCACGTGAGAAAAAATAGATTATCTATTTGTCTTTTTCTATATTATCGGAAGATGGTCGAAGCTTCCGACGCACATGTGTATGTGTGTGCGTGCGTATCTTCTTTAGTTCTTTTGTGAATGTGTATCCCTTCCATTTGACTTGAAGGTAAGCCGCATTCTAGTTCTGACCTCTGGCGTACTTGGTACCATTACCTGTTTTCACATCGCGTTTAGTCGTGTTTTATGTAAGATGCAATCGCTTACGTGGAAAAGGTCCCTTAGACTCACGGAAATAATTTGTTATCAAAGGCCTTGATCTAATCGTCCGTAAATTTGTAAACATTAGGCCAATAAACCGCGTTTTACATTCATGCATTAGATATAGGGTCCTACTACAGTGCTCAATTTTTCGCAACGTGACGTATTATGAAGTTGCGACGAGAAACTAACCTAAAGTGGTTCTTGACGTAACGTAGTCGGTATATTATTGTCTCCAATTGGCCACAAAATCTTATTAAACGATGAGCGATGCGTATCAAAGGCCTGCTATTGTTGCTTATCTGCATAGCAGGGAGCAGCATTGTTTTTATTGCCTTCAGCAATCAACGATCTTCCATTCAAACTATAGTGACGGAGACTCACAAACAGTTACGGAGCTTCCAGGCAAGTGTAATAAACCTATTGTTTTTAAATGAACTTTTTACACAGTTTATCTGTTCTTTTTTCACATTGGACAGAAAAAGAACTGTATAAAAAGTTGAGTAAAAAAAATCCATTAATATTCAGTAACTCCTCAACTTTGCAATTTATTTTTTCTTGTTTTTCTCACATGTAAAATCTTGCTTTTAGGAAAATTTAAAAGATGTTGAGGAGAAACGTCTAGTGACAGATTCCAAGTATCTTGCGTTGCTTGGTTTGGATGGACAGACAACCACCACGCCGATCAGTCCCAAATTTTGTAATGTGACGGTTGTGTCGCTCGTAAGGCCTGGGAACGAGCAATATATTTATGGCTTCGTTAGAAACGTCAGCCACTTTTTGCCAAATAATAGTATTGTAATTTATAGCGTCGGTTTAAATGAAGATTCCTTACAAAATGTTAGACTTGCCTGTAATTCTACAAAATGTAACGTAACTCACTTTGATCTAAGTCCATTTCCTGCTCACGTTGAAGATGACACGCTGCATGTTTATAGACCTTTAGTAATTCAAGTGAGTAAAAGTTGAAAAAGTTTGTTGGAAAAGGTTTTCAGAAAGAAGATACTAATTGAATAATGCTTTTATGTCACAGACAGCTTTAAATACGCTAGGTAGTATAATTTATATGGATTCCAATGTACGCCTGAATTCTTCAGACATTGCGAAATATCTTTGTCCAAAATATGGAATCTTAACTTGGCCTACAAGGCACGCCATTAGTTCATTAACACATCCAAAGATGTATGAGTACTTTCATGCCTCTGCTGAGAGTTTCTTCTTTCTCCCACTGATTAGAGCATCACACTTAATAATCAGTAATTTTAAGGATATTAGAGAAAAAGTAATGCTACCTTGGGTACAGTGTGCATTGACGAGAGATTGTATTTCCCCTATTGGTAGGTACTTTTTTTTTTAAATTTATATATTTATATAATTTCTCTCTCTCTCTTTCTCTAAATTTGATGTTGATGTGTTGCTATCATTTTATATAAGTGTGTATATATTAATAAATGATTCTGTATGTTAAGTTTTTAATTGAATATTTGTAGGCGCGCAATCAGCAGGCTGTAGATTCAACAAAAAGCCACAATATCGATATTCTGGTTGTCATGCATATGACACCTCCGCGTTAAATATAGTTTTGGGATTGCATTTTAACTTCGATGATACACACTATGTATACAAGGAGCAAGAGATGTACTTTAACAAAATTCAGCCCGAAGAGATCACCGAGGAATATATTATGATTATACGACAGAACAATGCCACCGAGACCAACGTTAAGAATTTTATTCAGGAGCGTTAAATATTTTGATCTCAATTTATCTTAAGTAATGCATCGGATAAGCACAACTTAATTTAAGATTGTTAAGCATTCATTTAAATTACAATAAATAGCGCAATAATCAACAAATTTGAAGTTACATTTCAAAGACATCAATTACCTTTATATAATAAATCCTGAATTTATTTCTCTTTCTTTTTTCCATTCCTTTATTTGTTTACAATTACATGCTTAGTAGAATTAAGCAAAATGATAGTTTTATATATGTGTTGCAGTCTCATTACATTTATTTATAAGGCACTAAACTGTCGACATTTGACAAAGTTCATATAATTTATAATTTCGTATGTTTTTGATGATTTATACATACTAATACTCGTACTTTTAATAGGGGTCGAGAATTAATTCAGGTCCTGGGCAATGTATAACTATTCCCGGAGGATGGAGAAACGTAAAAAGTTAAAATTTTATCTTTAATGATAGCTTATTTTTCACGTTTTCGCCTAAGGGAAAACGTTACACGATCGCTAGCCTAATAAACGAAAATTTTTTTACAAAGTATTCTTTGTCTAGTGTATGTACAAATAAAACATAACATAGAATACATATATTAAATAATAGAAACATCTTTAAGGTTCTTCAAAATACACTTATTCTACATTTGACATTATAAATCGATACGTATTACGAACTTATCTGTTCGCATTCTTTATTGATATAGATTTTTCCTTTCTCATCGGCCTTCGTTTGTCAATATAACATTTCAATGGAATGCATGAACATATCAAAGTGTGTGATCGTATTATTACGGAGACGGTGCATATTTAACATTATATAATTTATGCAAGAATGGATTTTTCCTCTTCTTGAAGTCGCTCGATGTCAGACTTATTCATGAAGTAATATGAAGGTTGCCGGGATTTCTGAAAGCCAAGAAAATTAGCTCTTTGTTTTGTCACTTATTCGATAGAAATGCATATATACGCGGCTCACCAAATCTTTGACAATGCGTTTCGCACCCGCTTTAATCAATATATTACTCAAGACCTCCACGGACGTCACGCCCATTGCGTAATGAAGAGCCGTTCTCTCCAACTAAAACAAAGATTAATGTTCCTTGTATTTTATTGCAGCATTTCTTATTTTTTTTTAGAATATATCTTTTTTAGTATTGATCGTATAACAGTCATCAATTAATCATTTTAATTAATGATTTGTCTGTAATGCTGACTAGAAACACGATTGGTAATCATGTTTACAGTTAACATTAGAGATTTACATTGCTTAGTTATTCTAAGCGACTCTTTTACGGGATTAAATGGGTTACATTTTTTTTCATTATTTATCAAGAGATACGGCAGTATCTCGACGCTATATAGTTTACGGATGTGCTTTTTCAATGATTCATACGTTATCACCGATGCGTAACGTTTCTGGATACGTTGTTGCGATAAACTTGACAAGTTCTTCATTTTCTTGAAGTACAGCGATATGCAAAGCGCATCGGCTAATCGAATTCTTTCCAACAGCCAGCAATTTCCCACCCCCATTGCTTTTACTCAAAAGTTCCTTTACACGTTTCTCATCGTTGGCCCGAACAGCAGCATGTACTTCTTCGCGTTGATTCTAAAATATATATTAGACGATTACGTTAAGCCATAACTCACAGAATAATATTTTTTGTTACAAATTGTACGCCAACTTACTACATAATTAGGAATTGATTGTAGAAATTGTACGGTAGCTTCGTGACTTCTTTGCGCGGCCACCTCGATGATATTTGCTCCTTCGTCTTCGGCGTCTAGAATGTGATCGTAGCCCTCAAGTAGAAGCTCGACCAACTTTTCAGTCTCTCCTGCGTATCGGATTAAAATCGGATTGAAATAAATTCTTCTAACTTTTACGTGCGCTGTATTTTTCTCTTCTTACCTCTTGCTGCAAGATAAATAATGAAGCGATCAATCTCTTCGATGTTCTCTTGGATATTTGCCTGTTCGGCAACGTCTCTAGCTGTCCGATACAGTTCGTCCCTGAAACCGACGTTGACTTGTGACTCCAGCAGTAGATGATACAAGCCATCCTTTGAATAGGAACGAACCGCTGCGAAGTGGATCATACTTTGCCCATGTTCGTCCTAAGAAACATTAATTTTTATTTGTTGCCATTTTGCAAAGTTATTTTTATTTTTACATACAAAAGAATATCATTTCATTGCTAAAAAAGTGATTACATTACTCGCTTTACTTTTTTTCAAGTAATGATTATCTTTAACAACAAAACTATTTTTTTTTTTAATATATATTTTCTTTAAAAATCTTAAAATATGTTTATTAAAAATTTTAGAAAAATTCATTAATTGTAAATTTACTTAAAAAATTTATTTTCTTTTGAGGAATATAAAATTTTAATTATAAGTGATTTAAAGATCAAGTGGTTAAGTTAAAAATAAAAATAAGAAGAAGGAGCATATACTACACGCTGGTTCAAAGTAGCGAAAATCTCGTGTGTATTTAATAATACTAAAAATTACGTAATTATAAACGTTTCGGTCATTAATGTGATCATCTTCAGTATATAACAAAAAACTTTTAATTTAATTTTTGGTATATGCTCCTTCTTCTTATTTTTATTTTTAATTATAAGATTTAATATTTAAAATTATAAAATTTCATCGAAAAAACGACTTTATACATAATAAGCAATTAAATTTATTTTAATTTAATAATATTGGTTAAAGTATTAAATTTTCTAATAGATTTTAAAATATATTTTTAATAAAGTTTGATACTTGTGATAAATTTATGATTTATGGGTATATCAACTTTTAAAAAACTTGGAATAAATAATTATTATTCGCGTACAGTAAGTATTTTTCCGTGTTGTAAATAAGAAAATTGCAAATAAATTTTAATGTAAATTCTAAAAAATTTTATGCTACGAAAGTTGCTCAAAAAATTTTTATTTACATACTCTGTTAGGATTGCTAAACGTGGACTCAGGTATATCCGAATTTGGGCTTTGAGGATAGCCGGCGTCATCGTCGAATACATCGTTCTCGATATTATTATCCAAATTTTCTTCTTCATGATCGGGCATAATGAAGACATCGGACTCCTGAAAGCAGAGTAAAAAGAATCAACGTGAAACACTCCAACATTAATATTAATACGATAATAATAATATTCTGTGTTTAATTCTTCTATCGATTCTATCGAAGCGAACACATACCTGTTCATTGACTTTGTTCTTGCTAGCAAAATTGTACAAATATGTCGCAAGGTATGTAATTGGATCCTTTGGACGTGCGTTAGCTACTTCTGTTAATCCTTTAATTAGGGGATCTCCTAATGCTAAAGAACCACAGATTTGTTACATTGATTTTAAGAAGATTTGCTGCAATTATATACGATAATACTTACATGATGCTAAGTAATGTCCTTCCTCCGTGTGAAATATTGGAATGTCAATTCCACTATCATCTGTAAAATAAATCCATTAGATTGTCAAATAATAATTTAGAAAATATTGTGAACATGTTATTTAAAAATTAATGTACTGTACGGAAAGAACGATTTTGATAAAGTATCTAAATATTTAGCTAGATACAGATCTGAAAATAATTTTGTTGTATCATCAAAATAATTATGTAAGAAACTAGTTAACTCAAGCATGATGAGCAATGCTTTAAAAAATTTTGATGTTCTAGTAATCAGCTTCAGCATCTTAACATAATTGTTTTGATTCAAACAAAATTATTTTTAGATTTAGTTATAATCTAGCTTAATTTTTAGATACTTCAACGAAGTTTTTTATTTCCGTACAGTTGAGTCATAAGTTAAAATTTTATTATTAATCCAACTAGCATGCACGTTATTCTTTTTCTTAGCATTAATATTTTCAATGTATTTTTTATTGAAAAAATGATAGTTACATTCCTATACAACATGTGAAACTTTTGATAAAGTTTCAATGAAATTCCAAGCAAAAAGTAATCCTTTTTTTTATTTTAATCTCTTATGATTTAGAGTATGTTAAGTTAGCACCCCAACTATAGTACTCAGGAGTTCTGATTAGAGTTCCCACTTCCTTTTGACGAGACGAAGAGTTCCCTATAGTTAATAACAAGAGTTCCACTGAATAAACATTTTTTTTTACATTTTTTAAAAATGGGTGCTAACTTTTTATCGAATTTCGAGATGGAATAGTTCTGAGCGGCTTAATAGCTTCAATTTGCGATTGCCTAGAGTTCCTAATATGTAAAAAAATTTTTGAATATTAAAAAAAAAATTAAAAATTTTTGAAAAATTAATTTTTAGATACGATAGTTCTGATGATAATTTCTGCTTTTTTTCGACGATACGAAGAGTTCTCTATGATTTTTAATGACATATGCGCTTAATAATCATTTTTTAATAATTTTTGGAGTGCTAACTTTTTAACGAAATTCAAGGTCGCATAGTTCTGATCAGTTTAACAGAAGTATTTTGTGAATACCTAGAGTTCTTGATACATAAAAAACATTTTTGAAGAATAATAAAGTTTTAAAAAAATAGTAGATATCTTTGAAAAATTTTGTTGAGAGTACCGAGTAGTTCTGAGTTGCGTTTCTTATAGTACTCGACGAGTTCTATCGAAAACTGCAAGGTGGAAAAGCGATTGGACCAACGGTTTGCAAGATACAGCGACATTTGTCAGAAGATCAACAATCTTTAAAGTGAGTATATCTCAGAAACCGCTGGTCCAATCGCTTTGAGTCCTGATACTTTTCGACAGAACTCGCCGAGAACTGTCCAGAACTCCGATCAGAACTACTCGGTACTCCCAAAAAATTTTGATTTCAAATTTTTTTCCAAGTCCCACGTCGGAAAATTTTTTAGGGGTACCGAGTAGTTCTGTTCGGAGTTCTGGACAGTTCTCGGCGAGTTCTGTGAAAAGTATCAGAGCTGAAAGCGATTGGACCAATGGTTTCCGAGATATACTCTAAAAATTGTTGATCTTCTGACAAATGTCGCTGTATCTTGCAAACCATTGGTCTGATTACTTTTTCACCTTACAGTTTTCGATAGAACGCGTCGAGAACTATAAGAAACGCTACTCAGAACTACTCGGTACTCTCAAAAAAATTTTCAAATGTTTCCACTATTTTTTTTAAACTTTATTATATTTCAAAAATGTTTTTTATGTATCAAGAACTCTGGGTATTCACAAAATACTTCTGTTAAACTGATCAGAACTATGCGACCTTGAATTTGGTTAAAAAGTTAGCACCCCATTTTTTAAAAATTATTAAAAAATGATTATTAAGTGCATATGTCATTAAAAATCATAGAGAACTCTTCGTATCGTCGAAAAGAAGCAGAAATTATCATCAGAACTAAGTATTGTATCTAAAAATTAATTTTTCAAAAATTTTTAATTTTTTTTTTAATATTCAAAAATTTTTTTTACATATCAGGAACTCTAGGCAATCGCAAATTAAAGCTATTAAGCCTCTCAGAACTATTCCACCTCGAAATTCGGTAAAAAGTTAGCACCCCATTTTTAAAAAATGTAAAAAGAATGTTTATTGAGCGGAACTCTTATTATTAACTATAGGGAACTCTTCGTCTCGTCAAAAAGAAGTGGGAACTCTAATCAGAACTCCTGAGTTATACTATAGTTGGGGTGCTAACTTAACATACCCTATAATTTAGAAGAATTTATCATACAATACTCGCTTGCAATACATGCAATAATTGTTTTCAGCTTTATTAAAAATATATTATGGAACTCTGTGCATTATAGCAACTCGGCATACGTGATAGCAATACATAATTAATATTGATAAGTATTAATAATAATATTGATAATATTGATTAATATAATATGATACAATACATGTACATATACAAACTTAAATTCAATGTGCAAAAGCATAAACAAGCACAATTGCATAACAAACACGATTGATTTGCCTGAAAAAGTGTATTTGTGAATTATACTGTATTATATAATGAATAATTATAATCGCGCTCAATTCTCAATCAATAGACGTATAAATGTCAATTTTTTATTGTTTCATCAATAATATAAAGTCATTTTCTACTATTGAGTAGAATATCAATTTTTATTTATTGCTCTTCCATTATAGTAAATATTTTATTGCATAATACACAAAACACAGGATAATAATGATAAAAATGTATAAAATATATTATACTTGTATATATTTACAAAAATTAATTACAATTTGACACTTATACGCTTATTGGTTCAATTTTTAATCAACAAATTTACATTACGATGCTTAGAATAATAAGAATAAAAGAGAAGGGCACATGGGTCCAGTTCAATACGAATAATAATAGAATGAGTTGGAAAGACGTGTGCTTCGCCATTTTTATTTTGTGTGAACATTGACTCGTGCATCACATATAAAGGAAGCTATTGGAAAAACTTTAACATATTTTAAGCTTATTGTGCCACCAATATCGTCTCAAAAATTTTTATATATTCGACTTTACATGAAAATAGTAACATGCTTACCAACAATTTATTAAGAGAATGTTTACAAGATACACGAGAATCTGTAGGTAAAAAAAAGGAAAGAAATACCATATTTCCTATAATTCTCACAGTTGTAATTACGAATTTAGTAAACGTTAACTAATAGTAACATTACATCATTGTTATAATTTCTATTCAATAATATGATTGTCACGTACAATATGTGTTATATTACGTTTATATTGTTGAGTGAAAAATTAACATTAATGTTACTGCTAGTTTATATTTGATAGACTTGATTTGAATAAATATTTATTTTATTACATTTTACATTGAAGAGAATTCATGTAAAATCGTTGCTCTTACGCGAGTAATATTACAATATACAGAATTTTTACAATTTGCCGAATTACTTCGAAAGAACAAATATTTACAAGATACAATTGTGAGATATTGTGCGATAATGTATCGTGTATAATATATACCAATAATGCTGATTATTTACTAACCTAATCAGCAATCCTGCGATCTCGTCGCCGGTTAATCCGATTAATAGGGCGACTACGAGTGTAATTAGTATAATTTCATAAGAGAGACGCTGGGTGCACGAGAGGAAATAAAACAACGTTCACACATCTTTCCAACCCATTTCTCTCTCTTTTTCTCTCTATTTCTCTCTCCCTTTCGCTCGTTATAGTCTAAATATTACTTAAAAAGTTCAGTCTGTGAAGAGTAATTGACGATCAAACATTGGCTGGTAATTATCACAGAAGATTTCCACGAATAAGCGTAAGTGTTTCTTATAGAAAGACTTGAGAGAAATCTTAAAGATTCTCAAAGTTCATTAGTGTTCTTGAATAACCGATCAAGGTAAAATCAGTCATTTTGCTTTTTAGTATCTAAATACGTCTGACAATGAGAGTAAAAGTTTTTGTTATGTAAAATTCCTCAGAACAGGTCAATTTTTTTTTATAAGAGAGAGTTATGTGATATATGTATATACATTTTATAGAAATTATTATTTTCGATAATTTTCATTGCCTTATGCAGTTTGTTTTCAACAAACTGTTGCTTGCCAATTTTGTCTCTAAAGAAAAAAGATGATTAAATAGATCATTTTTAATAACTTAAAATCTAATGTTATTGTCTCTTGAAATTGTGACCATCAATTCGTCTACGTCTTCGTAAGATTCCTCGACACGTTCGCTCGCTTGCGGAATATGCCAGTGATGAGATTGGCGATCTTCATCGAGTTGTTCAACGATAATTCCTTTTCTAACGTGATGATATTGTGCACCGCTCTGGAAAAGTCTTGGAGGGTCTGTAATTCGGTAATGGCCAGTGATTGTTGATTGCCGATCCTCACCATATCGTTTTTCACGGTGTCGCGTACGTTCAAGCCGCGCACCACGCATAGGTGTCGCAAATTGTCAGACGTCTTTGAAAGTTCAGGGAATCGTATGATTAGACAGAATCTGATGGTGTTGCCGAGGGTGTGCGGACGGGCGGACAGAAAACCTAGCTTCTGATCACGTTTGAACTTCAGCCTCCGGTCGAATATCATCATCAGTTTAGCTACTCTAACATAAGCACGACCCAATAAACCTGGCCGGTTCTCGTTGGTACGACAGATGATCCTCAAGTGGTCCTGAATGTTTACCCATACGGCGAGATCGCCGGCTGTGGTAACGTACACACCACGTCCGTAGGGCCAATGCTTACCGTGAAGACGCCGTTCGTCGTTTGGCTCGTATTCCGTGATTGGTAACAATAAACCGGCTGCGGCCAATTGTGCCCGTATTTGACTGGGTTGCTCGAGAATTTCATTAAGCGTGAAATACGTGCCGGCCTCGTCCTCGCTACTTCCTTCTGCCATCAGATCGGTTATCTCTGGGCTCATTAGTTGATTGGTGATTTCCCTCTCGACCTCTTCCAGCTGATTGACTGTTAAAGTTAACGGCAGGCAGTAATTAACTAGGTTCCGAGTGCACTCTAAAATACCGGCTTGGATATATTTGGTAGTCGGGTCTAGATCGTATTGTTCGATTGCGGTGACGATTGTTTCATCCGGCGGACCCTCCTCGCCCTCTTCGTTTTCGCTGAAGAAACGTGGTAGCGAATGATCGGGTAGGTCGCCGCTCGCGGTTACGCAGTGCAGCTCCCGAATGAAGGGATCGAAGAACTCCGTAAAGACGACATAACTTTCAAAATCAGGCGCGACCACACCATAACCGTGATCTTCGTCTGCGACGCTGCTGATGTTCGAGCGGGCACTGCTAGTCTTGCTGCCATTGCCCGTGACAGTACCGTACCTTTTCAGAGAAGGCCAGATCACGTCAAAGAGATTGTGATCCATGCGAGTCACACGGTGCTTGATCAAATCGAACACGGGCCGTTTTAGACAACGAGCGACTAGTGTACCGGCGTTCGACGATGGGGTTTTTGGTATCGACGATCGCCGGTTGCCCGCCAGCAATCGGAAACATCGTTCCAGCGTTGCCAGGACCTCAGGCTCACTCACGTCCCGCCGAGCTGAGTAGATATCACCTCCGGGTACTGTAGATCTCGGTCAAGTCAGCAATAGAGACGGTTGAAAGAACAGTCGGGTTAACAACCATCGGCGTTGAAAGGTGTTGAAAGATTGATGAAGAAAGCGAATAAGCAAATTTTGCGGTGACGTTAGTGGCAATTATTAAAGAGTAAATATTAGAAAATTGAGTTTTAAGTGAAATACTTCACTTGAACTTGACATTGAGAAGATGAGGTTTTTCAATTTATGACAATGATCTTTTGCATGTTTGAGATTAGTTTTGTATAAAAAAATAATTATTGCAAGATTAAGAACTTTATGCTTTTGACGCAATTGTGGTAATGGTAACTAATCACTTTACGATTAAAATTTTCGTTTTCTTAATCTTACAATAATTATAATGACCTAATAATTATAACGTTTTAATGTAAATTACTAATTTGGGGGATAAAAATGTATATAAGCGAATTTCTATTTCACACCTTAGCTCGATCAACACGCTGAAATGTTAAGTGTTGACTTGTGGTTACATGCTATTATAAAAATAATTGAACAAAGCACTAATCAATCAAAATCAGAAAATTAGAAATGGAAAACATTTCAACAAGTATTTCGACTAAGTTTCTTACGCGGTATTTGAGGGATGACCTGATTGCATTTATCTAAAAAATATAAATCGATTATGTATGAAATGTTTTTGTGTGCAAACGGAAAACAGTTAATTGATATTTCACGAAATCCCGACACATATAGAATATTCGTGCCAAGTGCGACATTGTCGAAGATTTTTACGAGATTTTAATTTGGACTAAACTAGAAACATCTTTTTGGACACAAAACATGAAGAGTGTTGTCGCCCGAACGATTTATGTCGCGATTTTTTCTAAATTACTTATATTGCTAATGGTGCTTTGAAATGCTCTAAATCAAGAAATACCTTTATCCGTCAACATTTCGTCGGCGAGCGTCTCGCTAGCCCCGAAACTGCGAAGAAGTTTTTTGTGTGATAGGTCGCTTTGACTTCGCTTGTAATAATCTGCCTTTTGTCCGAACTATGTGACAAAAGACAAGGTTTCATCAACACTCTGCTTGTAGCAGAATAGTTGCCTTTTGTCCGAACTATGTGACAAAAGACAAGGTTTCATCAACACTCTGCTTGTAGCAGAATAACTATTCTAATTTGTGAAAATTCTGCGAGTACTTTCTTAATATTAAATTAATTCTCTATTTCTATTAGAATTCAAAATTTTTAACTCTATTATTTAGTCGGAGGGCACAAAATTTCACTATTCGCGATCGTGGATAATAATAAAGAATGCATTAAGATGTCATAAGAGTACTCACGTTATCCTTTATTAAAGGATTGGAACCCAAATGTAGCAAAAGATTATAGTAATGACCGTTGTCTGCGATCGTCGCAGCGTAATGTAACGGAGTTCGCCCATCGAGATCGATCGCGTTGGTAGTTTCTGGAAACCTCCCTGCCAGATACCTAAATCAAGTATAAACTATTCAACTGAATGGATTTAATAATGGCCGGTTTATAGCCCATTATCGAATAAAAATCTATCGATATGGCAGAGATAAATCATGAGCTATCGACGATCGGTTTGTCTAACAGTTATATAGACGCGTTACTCATCAAGTAATGCCCTTGTATTATGTTTCTTTTATCAGACAATAACGAGATTTTTAACCTTTATAGGATGGGAAAGTTACTGTAGTGGCATTGAAACATTGTTGTATATATTTTGAAGCAAAAGATATAATAGAATAATTAATTGTAACAAGTTTTACTCAAGGAAAAGTAAGATTTTAAACATAGATTTCCATTCTCTAAAAGTGTTGTTGATTGATAAGGAAAAAATTATAAAATTTTATCATCAAAACGCAGAGCAAACATAAAATGTATGTTAAATATAAAATTAAATATGCACGTGTGTGTCTATATATTATATACATAAATTATATATATGTGAAAATATGTTAATAATACCTAATGATAACGGTATTTCCAAAAATAACGGCCACGTGCAATGGAGTTGCACCGTGGGGTGATGATTCATCTCGTGCTACCGCGAATTTACGGCGATCCAGAGCGCTTTGTAGGTCTCGAAGATTTCCTTCTCGCGCTGCCATGTGAACGGTACGAATTTTTCCCTAATATATTACATAACATATATTTTATAAATATATACATATACCGCTCTTGCTTTCCGTTATTGCAACAATGACATACCATATAAGTTGGAACATTGTCGATAAAAGCTTGGAGTTCAGGATTTCCGCATTGTCGTCCGACCAATCGTCGGCCTTCGCCATTGAGAACGAGAGTCGCTAATTGTTCCATATCGTCATTCTCTAATAAACTGTCTACTTCTAGATCCCGTCCCATACTACCCTCAGTCAATTCTACTTCCGCAGGCTCCTGGTGTTCGCCAACGATGACCTGCTGTCATATTCAGGTACAAAATCATGCGCGTGGCTAAGAGCCACACGATCGATAGAAGATATTAATCGCATATGGGAATTCTACATGCAATCGATCGTGTGTCTCTTGTCGCTCCTACTACACATACTCTGCGTATGTGTGTATAGCACACAGGGTGTCCGTAAAAAAAAATGTCTGCTGGTAACTCTTGTTACGGGCAAATCGAGTCTTATATGTAAATAGACTTCTATCTAAAGAATTGTTGTACCTTCTAAAGTCTTTAGAGTGAATCTCACTCTAAGGAATGAAAATTGAGCCAATCTTGAAAAGAATGTTTCAATTTTCAGTCTTTAAAGGTGTGATTTTACTCTTTCGAGTGACAGTTTACTCTAAAAGTTTTAGAGAGTGAGAATTTCTTTTCTTCATTTTATTGGAGGAAGTGAATTGCAAATTTTTTCTGAATTTAAAAAATATTATTATTGAACGTATAATTACTATTACATATTATACATAGATATTACATAACATCGTAATTTCAGGGACGGACATAGATTGAGATATCCCGGCTTCTTCTTTGTATTATACAAGGCGCAGTGCAGTGATCGTGACAATTCGATTAAGACAATACCTGCTCTTCATCTTGCGCAGGATCGTCAACGCCAGAATCGCCAGTACTAGGTTCGTTTCGTTCTTCGTGTTCGATGATGGTTTCATCATTGGCAGCGATTTCCTCGATCTTTGGGGATTCCTCATAGATACCATCTTCATTATCGACGGCCTCAGGCCCATCCTCCTCGTCTTTTGTTGGCTCCGCGACAAGTCCAGTTACCACGTCATCGTCCGATGATGCTTTTTCTTCTTGTTCTTCGTCATTCTCATTCGTGGCATCTTCCTCGTTATCTTCTGCGGCTTCGTTTTCGTCTCCTGCATCATTTGCCTCATCTTCATTTTGTGCTTCCTCTTCTTCTCCATTTTCTGCTTCCTCTTCTTCTCCATTTTCTGCTTCTTGTTCTTCTTCATTCTGTGCTTCCACTTCTCCATTTGGATTCTCAGCCTCCTCGTCTCCATTCGGAGTTTCAGCCTCCTCGTTCTCTTGCTCATCATCGCCTTTCTGTTTCACCAAATCTCGCATATATAATCCATCATATCATTGACCTGGAATTACGAACTGGAAACCCCCCTCGTATCGAAAGAGAAAAAAAAGAAAAAATCTTGGGCTAAATATATAACTACTCATTCTGACTACGACACTACATTTCGACCGGGATGCCATTCTATGTCCGGCTATAGGTGATTTGATAGTGCACTAAATAGTTATTAATCTATAGATGTGTATTATACAATAAGAAATATATATCTTAAATTCAAACTTAGACAGGCAGAATATCGTGCAGATAAACGTAGACAACGATGATAAATATACCTTCTCATCCGAATCCTTCATTGTGGATTCGGCACTACCGAAAGCGCTATCGTCACTGTTAACCTTCTTCATGCCTCGTATAATGGCTCCTTCCAAGATTCTCCAATCCCAACTTTTGGGATAAGTATCGGAAACTCGAGGCGCTTCCGGTATCATTGACAAATTCGACAGGTCTACGTCCGAAGGGCGATTCTTGTAAAATGCAGGTGCTTTTTGTCTCTGATTAGCAGCAAGATTTATAGAGTTGTGG
Organism: Cyphomyrmex costatus; assembly: GCF_001594065.2. NCBI lineage: Eukaryota > Metazoa > Arthropoda > Insecta > Hymenoptera > Formicidae > Cyphomyrmex > Cyphomyrmex costatus. Next base: position 3,854,526 of record NW_017275965.1, on the reverse strand, counting down.
TAGTATCTTATCGATTAATTATTTCTTTTATTTTAATTATAAATAATCGAATGGTACTCACGTTATCCAATTTACTTTCATCGGCCCCGTGCTCTGTCAAAAGATCATACATAACGCCGTCGTCCTTAAGTGCAGCTGCGTAATGCAGCGGAGTCTTTCCTTCGTTATCCTGAGCCATTACTGTTGAAGGACATCTTTCAAGGATTTCACGTGCGATGTCTATATATCCCAAACCAGCAGCCTTGTGATAAGAAAGATAGAACAGACTTTTTTCTTTCGAATTTTAACAGTTGAAAAATTTCATTGGATTTTCGTCATAAGAGCTTACTTTGTGAAGGGCATTTAAGCCATTTCCATCTTTGCCACATAAAATAATGGGCAAAATAGGTTCCTCCAATTTTGTCTTGAGACCCTCCAAATCGTTATTAATAACTGTTGCGTGAATATCCTTTATTGTGCCCTGCCGAAATCACAATAATTTTATTTAATAATTTTTTGGCTACCCCACAATATTAATATTTTAATTTTTTTATAAGTAATTGAACAATTGAAAAATATGTGTAATTTATTTATTAACATACCATAATAAAGGGCACGGCCTCTAAAAATCTTCTTATTCGCGAATTGTTGCTGGTCTCGCATCGAAGTTTAGATCCATGTCCCTCCCACAATACTTGTTGTAATTTTCCGATGTCTTTGTTGTGTATCCATATCCTGATATTGGAGGGTTTAAAATCCATATCTAAAATGAATGTTACGATTTAGATAAAGAAATTTCACGATTTCATTTATACTAAAGAATCTGGAGCAGTGACACTTTTTATTATAACAATATAATTGATAAAAGCGTTCAATGCAATTTAACAGATAATTAGATCAACTACAAAATAGAAGTTTAGCTAATTGTAACTATTGTACTACTCTTTCGATAAATTTTGGAGATTATTGTAGATATATCAAGTCAATTTATATTTGGCTAAACAATGAACAGAATATGAAGTAAAAATAAACAATCTCACATAATCATCGCGGAAATATTATAGTATAAGATGGATTCGACTACTTTTCATAACTATGGCATTTAAATAGCGATGTTTTCAGGAAGTATTCATGAACGGTGTATAACTCCTCAAGCTACGTACTATTACAAAGACATTAAATATTTAAAATTCACAAGAAGTTTATGGCTCAGTAAATATTAAATGCCAGAACTATTCCGCTAGAGTGTTACTTGAAATGTTACATATTCTTTATGACAAGAAAATCGTGAATTCTGTTAGAATGTCACATGTTTACTCATGACAAAAAGATGTGTTGATGATTATTATTCTCAGCAGATTTGTTTCTTGTGAATGTAATTTTATTGCGATATTTATAATTTCATAAAAGTATAGTTATATTATATTGTAAAGAGATTGCTTGCATAATTTAAATTGCGAAAGTTGATAGTTGGCATCTCTGCAAATATATCGAAAATACTTCTGCTTGCTATATTCAGGAATATCTATTGTTAAAAATGAATTGTAGCTCGGTTAGATCTATTGATGCGCGCCTTCGATAATAGTTGCATGCACGCTACATTTAATATTTTATATCGTCTTGAATACACGGATGGCAAGCACAGTTGCTAGTTAATAAATTTTCTAGAAGGTGGAGTAGTGCACGGAGTTTGTCATATTACTGACACGTTTCCAGTTGCGCATACAGTGTATGTAGACATTTTGTTACACGATAAAGAGAACTTGTTTTTGCGCTTACTGTACCTATTTACAACTCTTTACCTGTCATGCTTCAGTATTTCTAATAAATTATTATTGCCGCAATGGTTCGTGAAATTCTACGATCACGCGAGATTTCTCAGAGAAATTAAACGTGTAAATACAAAAACGATAGTCTATATTGTGTGAAAATATAATTGGTAGTTCTAATTGTGCAAGACTAATCTCTGAATTTATAGCGAAAGGAAGAATTATATCTATTAAATTATTTTTGTACATGAAAATAATAGCCATGTTAACGAAAAATCACTTAATTTATTTTTTAAACAATACAAGTAGTTCAAACTATTTGCTGTATTATGCACAAACTTTTACAAGAATTTCTTATGTACAATCGCATAGGAGGAAGAGAAGTTGATCGTTGGAAAGTATATTTACAGGAAATTGCTTTGACTTCAATCCTCGAGCGTAATTGCTAGCATGGCAGTACGATCGAAGAATAGAAGATGAGTTCTTATCATTGGTGAAATTAGAACTCAACCGTTGTTAGGACGATAGATCGATCCATGACCTATTTGTTTCTGAAGTCATTCAACGAACAAAAAAGTAATGATAGTCGTATTTCCTCCATGTAATTACGTTACATTGTAATTTTTTTTACAATTTTTTCTATTTGGTTTAGTGCGATGAATGTTTAAGAGATGTTAAGCCTAAGAATGAAATAATTTTTACATAGCATAAAGTTGTAGTGTAATTGCGACTGAACAGATTCAGAGCTTTGCTCTTTCATTTAGATTTTATAATTCACACGAAGTGATTCTTCGTTCCGACCGTGTCTCTGTATCGAACGCCGCAGTTAGCCTTGCCTTACAAATTTATGTGCTATCGATTCTTCATGGTCATTAGAAACAGATATGTGGGGTATAAGGCGAAGAATCTATATTCGCGAAAGTAGGAAACAGGCGAAAAATGCTATAGTATTCTATCAGCCGCAAGGTTGTTCATTCAATCGTTCGCGACGTTTCCTCGAAATTGTCTTAACGACTTGCTGACGAACTAGCAAAATTAATGTAATATTTAAACACGCTTATCCACTGGTATTGATTGTAAAAAGTCAGAAATGCTGTGTATGTGTATACTATATTTTAACAATTCAAGACACTTTGTAAAAGCGCTTAGCCTATCTACTTAATTCTTACAAAAGAGGGATGTTATGTATACTCTCTGAATTTTTTGAAATAGAATCTCAATTTAAAGAGAGAAAACTGAAGTCAATCTTGAAAAAAAAATGGTTTAATTCTTTATAGTAAGATTTCACTCCAAAATTTTTAGAGAATATTTAAAAGTTTTAGAGAATAAAATCTTGCATGAGAGAGAGACAGAGAGAGATGTAGAACAAAAGAAAAATATAATTGTCGATCGAAAATTAATTTCCTTTAATATAAAATCAAGAATATACTTAACATTTTAATCTTTTAAAATGAAATAACAATACTCACTATCTTTTGCGGTACTTTTTCTTCGTCGAGTTGTCATCTCTACTTCTGGTAATTCAATTTCCTCAGGATGTTCCAAGTAATAGGAGGCCGGGTGTCCTTTCTTATCACAAATACTAGCGTCACATCCACCTTCTATGAGATTATCCCAGATTGGCTCAGGATCTTTACACACACAACAATAATGCAAAGCTGTTCGTCCCTCCTAAACCGTAAAGAATGACATATGACGTATAATTATATAATTATAAATGGGTTTAAAATTTTCAAAATTTATGTCTTTGACGAGAGGGTGTCAAACATATATGTATGCTAAAGTTGATATACGTCAGATCAAAATTCGTTTTGTGTATTTGTATATATCTGTTAGTGTAAGCTCATGGCTGGCAAGGAAAGAACAGGTGGTTTACACTTCGTTATTATCAGCGTCACGCGATGCGGGGCCGTGACAAACGTTGCTAGGAAGAAGTACTATTCGATTATTCAAAAGCTTCTTCTCAAGCAAGTTGACATGCGTTTGCGCTGCGACACGATTCCACCGTAAAAATAGGCGAACCTTGTGAATTATAGAAGATAACCGATCGAAGTTAATACTTCCGTTACTGTGTTAAAGCTCATGTAAATTAAGATGATTAAGGCAAATATTATTTTTGAAACAGAGCAATTTAAAAAGGAAGAAATTTAATGGATCAGTTTTACAAAAACTGCTACCACTTAACAAGCTCTTTATTATTATCTTTAAGATGCTTTGACTGAATCCGGTTGAGTGTGCAGTAAAATTTGTTTACAATATGCGTAATTTGTTTTTATGGCTTATGGACAGCAATGTTGGAAAAGATTTACCCTATCTTTCTGTTGTGGCGTAATAGGGTAATTTTCTATGAGCCAAAAAATTATCTCGGGTTGATCATAGTACACCGCTTTGTGTAACAAAGGTACCCCGCATGAATCCTTCGCAATCGCCAGCTTTTTCTTCGGCTCCTCAAAAATTATCTTCTGCGTATCAGCTAACGAGCCGCGGGCAACAGCATCGTGCACTTGAGAGATCTTCGTCTGAAATATATATAAATCGAAAAATTTATTTGATTTTTATCAATATTTTTTCTTCTAATGGAATTTTTGCATCTTGAGAATAATTTTTCAAAATGAAACAATGATTTAGAAAACTCATCAAAATATTAATTTAAAAAAAAAAACAACAAATTTCAATAAGTTTTTAGATTGGTAAAATTTAGTGACTGTTTAAAATAAATCTTTTCTATTTACTTACCAAATAGTTGGGGAGTCCCTTCAGGAAGACACGAGTTTTAAGATCTTGCGACTGTTCGCCTAACAAGCGCGTGCCCCGACCCTCTAATACGACATTTTCGAGTCTCTCAAGTTCGCCACGATTCAACCAATTTCTTACGGCCGAATGCATTTCAGCCCCTGCAACAGAATGACAATCTCCAAATTTAAAGATAAATATTATAAATATAGGATAATCATGAATGACGTAGTTTATTTATAAGAGTATACCAAAATAATTTTTTATTTAAAGCACGTGACACTCTATCTCATTTTATAAAATATGTGCAATTGCATCTGTTATTGATTGAAATCAACATGAGAGCTTTCTAACGTATTTTATACATTCTGTAGAGGATCAGAGAGAGAAAAAGCCGACAGGTTTCACAGACATTTCGTCATTACCGGCTTCTCTTTGTTATTGATTCGCATGTTCCGCAGCATTCAAATATATTTTCGCTTGCATATTCATAGTGCTTTATGGATGATTGGCGGGTCAGGATGTAATAGCGATATTCATGACACGCGAAACGTAATATTAGTCGAAAGCGCGCATAGAGATTCTCCAATATGTAGTCAGAAAGCTCCAATATGTAGTTTGTCGAGAGTTTACGTTCCGGTAGATTCTCTTCAATTATTGAAGCAGAATTATGCTAACTATTCTCGCTATATTGCAAAAGATCATATCGTACTGCGGTTTCGGCAATTACGTCGCGGTAATGATTTCATTATGCACTATCGCACTGGATCTCGTCGGTTATTTATTCCTTATTGTAAATCTTGTCATTATTAATTCAGTACACGCATTTGGACTTTTCCTTCTAAGAAAAGCCATCGGTGAATTCCCTCTTTTTATCTATTCAGAGTGCCAATGCGCTTGGATTAATTTAATATTTAATAGAACATAAACATATATCATATATCGTATAAATTCTAGCATCGCGATTTACATGTTTTTCATTTGTGTTTTTGCGTTTTGAAGCACATTTATTTTTAAGTATTCTTTAATTATATATGACGTTTTTTATTATTTTAAGCATTAGTAAATATTTTCTACTCTTATCAGAAACTACAATGTATTTTTAAATATGAGTAAATGTTGTTTAGCAGTTTCCCATATAATTTTGTTTTGCGTATGATATATTATTTCAAATATAAGGCGATTATAAAAATTAGATTAATAATGTTTTTGACTCAATAACCCGTATGTTATAGATAATGTATATAGTTTGATTAGTATATTCTTAAAGTAATGAATACTTAATTCTACATATCTTTACAAAAAACATTTGTTAATATAAATTGACAAATTAATTTTTTTAAGTCTAAACAAAGAGAGAAATTAAATTGTGCCTTTCAGACTTTAATCGCGAACGTTGCGCGAAAGCAGTCGATATGACTTTGCAATCTTAGCAATTATTTTTTATATAGTCTAATATTAAATGAAAATAAAGGCATGTTGTACGAATTCTTGCCAGTTAAAATTAACATACTTTCTTTGTAAATTCAAAAAAAAATAGAAAGATAAATTTGTGCGCGACATATTTATATTAAATTTTTAATGGCTAATATTAAAATTTATGAATATTTCTACTAAGCACGTCTAAAAAAGATGGTTTTTGTTTTAAAACAAAAAGAATTCTTAAAAAATTTAGGTTTGAAAGATTGAAACCCATCAAATCGATAGTGCTTTATTCGGCAGTGCATTAAAGGTAAAGAGGTACCTGATTAGGTCTGATTCGCTTCATTTTTGTGTTGATCAAATGAACTATACGGGTCAAACAATGTGCGTTGTAGCGCGTTCTTTAAAGATATGACACTCAGGCGTCGCGACGCTGCGACACGAGGAAGCGTCGCGCGTCGAATGAAGCCGAAGCTCAGCGTCACGACGCCACCTGTGCGAACCTGCGTTTTTCATAAACGGAAAGTTTGTGCTTGAAGAAGAATTTTTGGAGTATCCGTAGCATAAATTGTTGATTGATATTAATTCTTTATTTATTCGTCTGAACGGGACGTGAAAAAACACCTCTTGTCCTCTTTCATGTCCAGTTCTAGGGAATAAATAAAAAATTAACATCAATCAAAAATTCATGTTACAGATACTTTGACATCATTGATTTCTTCCGACGGAACTGTATTCTTTTATTCGGCAGACTATACATATAACACTGTATTTAATCGTCTCGTAAAATTAAATAGGTGCGTAGCATGTTTATTTTCCCCATCTGCGTCAATAACCGCGTGTCAAAGTAACGATAAATTATGTTATAATGATAGAAGCACTATCGCTTACGAGAATTTGCTAAAAAAAGTCTTCTAAAAGTTTCCATTGCACTATATTTTATTAGTAACCAGTATTACATCTCTTTCTTGAACTGACAATAAAAAAAAAAGAAATAACGAAAGGAAGATGAAATAATTAATACAAAATGAAATATCACAGAAGTGCTTTAGCCAAGCTCACTCTTTACCCAGCGTAAGCTACTAATCAAACAAAGTAATTTCATTATACAAATGACACGCGATGACGTTATTAAAATTGTGCGGCAAGGTCAAAAGAATAAATATTCCCTTGATAAATGGAACTTTTTTCACGGAAATACTCGTTAATAAATAATTATAGTTATAAATGAGACTAATTTTGTGATATTTAACAGTACAATAGTAATTAATATTGCAATGTCTAATGTGATGAAATGATGCAAAAACGAATTCATCGTGAAATGTGTGTTCTCTGATAATCAAGCAGTGTTCGAAACGAAAATAACTTTAGTCAATATCTTCGCGAAAGAGAAAACTTTCAGGGATGACTTTTATCTTTCATTCATCGGCACTATCGCAGTAATCCTGATCGGGTGGTTGACTAAGGAAACGAACTATCATATTTCGTCGCGATCTAATTCGGTATGTCTCATCTATTTCTTCATTTTTACGTCTTATACTCGATCTTACATGTGCGTTTTTTATTCTAACATATTTGCTGTTATATCACGGTTCTGCAATCGATGTTAGTGGGGTACGGTGCAATGACACATCGATCATGTACTACGGCTTATAGATACCTCTGTGTCGCGAACTTTTCAACTGATTTTTCTTTTGTTGAAATATACAATGCGTTATAGCAAAGATAATTTAAAAATTAAAAAGCTTGTGATTCCAGATTATATTCTAATTTAACAAGCTGGATTGAATAAAAAAACTTAAAAATATATCATATAATAGTGTAAGAGATGATTTCGTTTGCCTACAGATCGATTGCCTACATTACTTATTTTGCCGACAGTTCGTTTGCGTAAAAAAATTATTGCCTACAGCTCGATTATGTCTTTATTTATTATCTATTCTCTGCTTTAAAAACACAAATTCTGTTTTAGAACACAAATTTTCTGCTTTAAAATCATAAATTCTTTATTTTAAAATAAATTCTGTGCTTTGAGGCACACAAAATTCTCTGCCTTAAAAATACAAATTGTTTTCTTACTTAACCGTAATTTTATATTTGTGCGTAAAAGTGCTTGCAGGCAATCGATCTGTAGATACACAGTAATATTACATAGGCACATGTGACTTCGTTTCTAAAATTTTTATTTGTGAGCAAAAGTTCTTCTAGGCAATAATACATGTGGACAAATATGACTTTGTTTCTGAAATTTTTACTTGTGTGAAAAAATGCATGCAGGCAATATCCGTGTGAATATCTTTTGAACTAAGGGTGAGCAAACGAAAATTTCAACTGAGCATTCGTGAGCAAACGATGAGCAAACGAATGCATGAAAAAAAAAATCGATTTTTTAATATTGAGCTTCACACGGGTGCAGGCAATCGAGCTATAGGCAATAATACATGTAAGCAAAAGTAACACCGTTTCTGAAATTTTTATTTTTGCGTAAAAGTGCATGTAGGCAGTCGAGTCTCTGTAAAGTTAGCACCTTATTTTCAAAAATCGGAAATTTTAATAACAGTTCTGTGTGTGCTTGCACCCGCAATAGTTCTACAGTTCCTGATAGGTTTCATAAATATTTCTGTTGATTTAAGCAAAAAATTTAAAAGAATAAAAATATGCGGTGCTAACTTCGCGTGACATCGCAAGATTTGAAAAAAGTTGATTTTTATTACGGAATCTTATAATTCTCGAAGAGTTTTACAGTCCTTGATAGATTTTATACAATAGTTATAATTTTCAAGTATTTTAAAATAAATCTTTAATGTAAGAGCTGATATCTCAAGTTTCAATATAATTAATTTTTATTACGCCGCTCTTTTGTATTCGAAGAATTACATAGTTCCTGATAAGTTATAGCGACACTATCAGCCTTTTAAATATGTTTAAATAATTTTTTAATCCGAACACTGGCACCGCACTTCAAGAGTAAAGTACCTCTAAACAACCAGTTCTAACTAACTTTTTGACATTTTTTCCGAGAGTTATACAATAGTTCTGAAGACTTGTGTAGATTTTGACTGGAGTATTCGATCGTTAAATATTTTTTTTAAATATTTTTTTTTTATTTTTTACTTTTTTTGTTTAAAAATATTTAACGACCGATACTCCAGTCAAAACCTACATAAGTCTTCGGAACTATCATAGAATTGTCAGAAAATGCCAAAGTCAGTCACACAGAACTTTAGAGGTACTTTACTCTTGAAGTGCGGTGCCAGTTCGGATTAAAAAATTGTTTAAACATATTTAAAATGCCGGTATCGCTAAATAAAATTTATCACAAATAACTGTATAACTCTTCGAATACAAAAGAGTAGCGTAATAAAAATTAATAATTTTGAAACTTGAAATGCCAGCTGTTATGTTAAAAATTTATTAAAAAGTACTTAAAAACCAGAACTATTGTTAAAATCTATCTGAAACTGTAAAACTCTTCGAGAACTATAAGATTCCGTAATAAAAATCAACTTTTTCGAATCTTGTGGTGCCACGCAAAGTTAGCACCGCATATTTTTACTTTTTTTAATTTTTTGTCTAAATCAACAGAACGATTCATGAAACCTATCAAGAACTGTGAAACAATTTCGGATGCGAGCAGAACTGTTATTAAAATTTCCAATTTTTGAAAATGAGGTGCTAACTTTACAAAGACGGTAATCGAGCTGTAGACAATAATTTTTGTGCGTAAACGAACTGTCGGGAAAAGTGGCAAACGATGCTGTAGGCAAAAGAAATCGATTTGTAGGCAAAAGAAGCCATTTTATAGTGTAGGTATCGTTTATATATAAATCTATAGGCTAAAATTGCGACAATCACCTTTTGATCGTAACTTTACTAAGAAATAAGATAATTATCGAAGTCGTCTTTACAATATCGTGGATAAATATATCGTTTCGTGTACTATTTAATGAGAAACTCCATTCTTGATTATTATCGGAACGTTAATGATTAATAATACTCTGTTTAATTCGTCACTGCTACATTGAAACCGTCTTTCTGATTCATCGTATTACGTAAGGCACCTTTTATCTTGAAACGGAACAAAACACGTTCGAAAGCTACGAACCACTTTATAAGACTGACGATGTATCGTTTTCCACGTGTCCTATTCACCAGGTTCTATATTATTTACGAGGGATATAGTTGGAAAGTATAGCTTTGGTGCCATAATGCCGCCATGAAAGCGACAATCAACTTCCTAATGGTTAATTCTGAATAGTTGAATATTTATTGTTCCACATTTAGAAGAGTGGAAAAACTTGAACGCATTACGTGTACATAAATGTTTTTATTAAATTCAAGAACTCACATGAAATATGAAATAAACATTATTTCTTTATGATAATCTACTTCTAATGTGGCACTCAAAAAATATTTTTAAATAATTGATTCTGTTTAAATATGTTGAAATTTAGAACATATACTATAATTATCTATGTGTTTCGTAAGAAAATATTGCTAATTATTATAAATGACATGATTCGTTATATGATGAACAATTTACATATGCAGATAGTATATATGCTGTGTATGGTGATTTTAATTTCTTTTATTTATAAAAGATCGACACTGTGTTAGTCATATATAAATATACAGTTCCATTTAATAATGACTTCAGATAACATGACAATATATGGTACATACATATACACATCATGCATAATTGCCATATGAATGTAGATCAATATTTAAAAAATATACGCAAAGTTGGCATATTTTGGCTAAAGTCACTTTTATATATGTACCTAATTAGGCATATGGATATAGGACTATATTTAACGAATATGAATAAAGTCAGATAAAATGAATAATGAGAAAGGAATTATTATTTTACTATAATCTATTACATAGAACAATGTCACTTCATTACTCAATTTTCTTTCTTTTAAGTAACGCTTATCCTTAACGAAAAATATTGTTTTAATAATTTTAAAATATACTTATTACAAATTTTAGAACAACTCATTTATTATTGTGTACTTAAAATTAAAATTTATTTTCTTTTAAAGAATATTTTGTAAAATAGATCGCAAAGAAATGACTTTATGTAACAAGTAAATTGAGTTTTAATTTAATAATTTTGACTTCAGTATTAAACTTAATAGGATTCAGATCTTATATAAATTTGATATTTGTGATGAACTTATGATAGATTTGCAATTATATAAACTTTTAAAATTTGAAACAAATAATTATTATTTGTATATAGTATGCCTTTTTCTACGTGTAACTGCTAAATGTGCGCATGTTAGCTAACATTGTAGGTCAACGCTATTTCGTTTGAAAAAATTGTAAAGTGTCTTTAAAACAAATGTCTTTATAATAAATGTCATTTAATATTAATACATATTAATAATTCAGTTTCAATAATGAAGTTTATACACATGACAGGACAATGTTACATCGGTTAATGTGACGTTGGTCATGTCGTCTTGGAACCAACTGTAGAATGTATTCGGAAGCGATTGAGTAAGCAATTGTCAAACGTTAGCAAATTCCGATCATCATTGTATAAAGGTGGTCAGCTTTAAAAAAAGGATTTGGCCATTCGGCAATCAGTATGATCATAATTGCGATACGAGTTGTGTTATTTAATTACAAAAATGTTCGCGATTTTCGCACTTTTTCTGTTTTCCATAGTTTTCGCTTCTGGTAGACAGTTTTACTCCAATTTAGCATACTTACCATTAAAATATTACCACATTGAGAGAAAAATGTTCGGTATTTCTGACAATAATTGCATAGAATAATTATGATTATGAACTTTATTTTTATAATTATTATAAAATCATAAATACAATTATGTTTACGAATATGTTATAGCAATAATAATGATATAAAAAAGAAGGTCCTAATTATAAATATAATTATAGTCATAAATATCAAGCATGTTTTTCGCAGAATATTTTTTATTAAATATTCAAGTATTGAACTTGGCTAGAATACTTAATGCTTAGAATGATTGATTTTAGACAAGAATAATGTAAACAGAACGGATTTGAAATGTACGGGATATGCTATTCATAATGTGTCTCTTTCCGGATATTATCCTGTATTCGGGACGGACGATAAACGTAATCATCTGGATGATCGAGGAAAGGAATTAAAGACTCTTCAGGTTCGTAAACGAGACAGACGCAATGTGACAAAAACAACTTACAGATAATTTTCTCTAATATATACGAATTTATTTTAGGATTATCTTGATGGTCGCGCTCGTTACGTTACTGTTGCTGGTAATTTAAAATCTGGCATTTCGTATGGAACGAATATATGCATAGAAAAATTGAATGAACAATTCGGTAGACAAATTCTCCTGCAAGTATGTAATTATATTATGTTTGCTATATAAACAGATTTAGAAAGCGTTATTTTTTCCGTTATTTTTTATAATAAACATAACATTGTAATTTTTTATAACTAAACGGTAAGATTGTGCTAAGGTTGAAAAAGACTTTTAAACCTTAGCACAATCTTAAGGTTTAGTTATAAAAAAATTGCAATATTATTATCAAATAGTTTATTATAAAAAAGAATAAAAAAAGTAACGCTTTTCTCAACTCTGAATTTATAAAATTTATTGAAACTCAACAATAATATTTCTCCACGACATATTGAGAATATAGGAAAAATAAAATAATTAATTTTATTTTAGATAAGAGACCAGACTGATTACGAAAACAATGGTTCCCAAATAGATTTCTCGAGATTGGAAATTTGCGTCAGAACTGAGGAAGATACTTATGATAAATACCTTAACGACCTTGTTACTATCCATATATAATAATCACGTGGAAATTATGTACTTGATTGTTAATTGCCAATATTACTATTAAATTAATATTTTATAATAATTATAATAATATAATATTATATATATATTATATATGGAATTGAATTAAATCATGTATGCATATGCATATATATAAACAACAATTGTTTGGTTTATTTTTACAAATATATACTTATTGGTTAATCTAATAAAGCGATATATTATATATATAATGTATGTCGCTTTATTAGATTAATTAATAAGTAGAAATTAAGGATGATGTAAATTTTGACATTTATAAAATCAAATGCATTGCGAACTTTGTATAAATGTTCATATAATTGTTAATCGATTACACAATTATGGTTTGTGATCGTTTTTATCGTGACTGATGAAAAAAACTTTTATTTCACGTTGTATTAAGTAAAATGTACATTATTGTTTATTGATTTTCGGACCAATGAGGCCATGACTTTATCATTGTGTAAAGACTATCTCCGGGACATTCGGTTGGCCAGGTTTGTCGATGTCCAAGAAGCTTGTAATCACTCTTTATTTCACCGTTTTCTACTCCATAAGCAATCAAGTTAGTCGCTGCTTGTACCGCCGCTGCTTTTGGTGTTCGGTCTAATAGGAAAAACATTAGAAAAATACATGTTACCTACATACGATACTAATAACAAATCCGTGTTATTTCTGGTATTGCTTACTTCTGTAATCTCCGATGATGCAAATTCCAATACTCTTGCTGTTGAAAGGTTTAGAATGAGCGCCTTTCTTGCCCCATCCGCGACCCTCGTACACATTTCCGTCTTCACCGACTAGGAAATTATAACCAATATCGGTCCATCCTCTGTTATTTATATGGTATCTCTTGAAATGAAATTTGATAATTGTTATGATATGCGAATACCATTATTTATTATTTATTATTTATTATTGCTTATATATTTATTATTTATTAGTACCATTATTTACTTATTATTTATAAATTTATTATTTATTAGAGCACAAAAAGAAAAGAATCACAACTTTATCTATTCTATTTTATTAAAATAGATTATACTTGTTTTGATTTAAAATATTACTTGAGTTGTATATAATACATGCGGTTGTTTGTGTACGATAATTTACAGTTTATAAA